>NW_028115990.1:0-50473 GCF_964273445.1 Streptopelia decaocto
AAAATCCATGTCCACATGTTTACAATTTCACGTCAAAAAATGCCAAAAAGTCCAGTTGAAATTTTTTCAAAGTCCCTTAAAAATTTTCCAATTTTTGTCCCAATTCTTCCCATTCCCATTGAAACTTTTCAAATCCCTCTCAAAATGGTTGAAATTCTCTTGAAGCTTTTAAAATTCTCTCCAGAATTTTCAAAATCCATGTCCACATGTTTACAATTTCACGTCAAAAAATGGCTAAAATTCCAGTTGAAATTTTTTCAAAGTCCCTTAACAATTTTCCAATTTTTGTCCCAATTCTTCCCATTCCCATTGAAACTTTTCAAATCCCTCTCAAAATGGTTGAAATTCTCTTGAAGCTTTTAAAATTCTCTCTAGAATTTTCAAAATCCATGTCCACATGTTTACAATTTCACGTCAAAAAATGGCTAAAATTCCAGTGGAAATTTTTTCAAAGTCCCTTAAAAATTTTCCAATTTTTGTCCCAATTCTTCCCATTCCCATTGAAACTTTTCAAATCCCTCTCAAAATTGTTGAAATTCTCTTGAAGCTTTTAAAATTCTCTCTAGAATTTTCAAAATCCATGTCCACATGTTTACAATTTCACGTCAAAAAATGGCTAAAATTCCAGTTGAAATTTTTTCAAAGTCCCTGAAAAATTTTCCAATTTTTGTCCCAATTCTTCCCATTCCCATTGAAACTTTTCAAATCCCTCTCCAAATGGTTGAAATTCTCTTGAAGCTTTTAAAATTCTCTCTAGAATTTTCAAAATCCATGTCCACATGTTTACAATTTCACGTCAAAAAATGGCTAAAATTCCAGTGGAAATTTTTTCAAAGTCCCTTAAAAATTTTCCAATTTTTGTCCCAATTCTTCCCATTCTCATTGAAACTTTTCAAATCCCTCTCAAAATCGTTGAAATTCTCTTGAAGCTTTTAAAATTCTCTCCAGAATTTTCAAAATCCATGTCCACATGTTTACAATTTCACGTCAAAAAATGGCTAAAATTCCAGTTGAAATTTTTTCAAAGTCCCTTAACAATTTTCCAATTTTTGTCCCAATTCTTCCCATTCCCATTGAAACTTTTCAAATCCCTCTCAAAAGTGTTGAAATTCTCTTGAAGCTTTTAAAATTCTCTCTAGAATTTTCAAAATCCATGTCCACATGTTTACAATTTCACGTCAAAAAATGGCTAAAATTCCAGTGGAAATTTTTTCAAAGTCCCTTAAAAATTTTCCAATTTTTGTCCCAATTCTTCCCATTCCCATTGAAACTTTTCAAATCCCTCTCAAAATTGTTGAAATTCTCTTGAAGCTTTTAAAATTCTCTCTAGAATTTTCAAAATCCATGTCCACAGGTTTACAATTTCACGTAAAAAAATGGCTAAAATTCCAGTTGAAATTTTTTCAAAGTCCCTTAAAAATTTTCCAATTTTTGTCCCAATTCTTCCCATTCCCATTGAAACTTTTCAAATCCCTCTCAAAAGTGTTGAAATTCTCTTGAAGCTTTTAAAATTCTCTCTAGAATTTTCAAAATCCATGTCCACATGTTTACAATTTCACGTCAAAAAATGCCAAAAAGTCCAGTTGAAATTTTTTCAAAGTCCCTTAAAAATTTTCCAATTTTTGTCCCAATTCTTCCCATTCCCATTGAAACTTTTCAAATCCCTCTCAAAATGGTTGAAATTCTCTTGAAGCTTTTAAAATTCTCTCCAGAATTTTCAAAATCCATGTCCACATGTTTACAATTTCACGTCAAAAAATGGCTAAAATTCCAGTTGAAATTTTTTCAAAGTCCCTTAACAATTTTCCAATTTTTGTCCCAATTCTTCCCATTCCCATTGAAACTTTTCAAATCCCTCTCAAAATGGTTGAAATTCTCTTGAAGCTTTTAAAATTCTCTCTAGAATTTTCAAAATCCATGTCCACATGTTTACAATTTCACGTCAAAAAATGCCAAAAAGTCCAGTTGAAATTTTTTCAAAGTCCCTTCAAAATTTTCCAATTTTTGTCCCAATTCTTCCCATTCCCATTGAAACTTTTCAAATCCCTCTCAAAATGGTTGAAATTCTCTTGAAGCTTTTAAAATTCTCTCCAGAATTTTCAAAATCCATGTCCACATGTTTACAATTTCACGTCAAAAAATGGCTAAAATTCCAGTTGAAATGTTTTCAAAGTCCCTTAACAATTTTCCAATTTTTGTCCCAATTCTTCCCATTCCCATTGAAACTTTTCAAATCCCTCTCAAAATGGTTGAAATTCTCTTGAAGCTTTTAAAATTCTCTCTAGAATTTTCAAAATCCATGTCCACATGTTTACAATTTCACGTCAAAAAATGGCTAAAATTCCAGTGGAAATTTTTTCAAAGTCCCTTAAAAATTTTCCAATTTTTGTCCCAATTCTTCCCATTCCCATTGAAACTTTTCAAATCCCTCTCAAAATTGTTGAAATTCTCTTGAAGCTTTTAAAATTCTCTCTAGAATTTTCAAAATCCATGTCCACATGTTTACAATTTCACGTCAAAAAATGGCTAAAATTCCAGTGGAAATTTTTTCAAAGTCCCTTAAAAATTTTCCAATTTTTGTCCCAATTCTTCCCATTCTCATTGAAACTTTTCAAATCCCTCTCAAAATCGTTGAAATTCTCTTGAAGCTTTTAAAATTCTCTCCAGAATTTTCAAAATCCATGTCCACATGTTTACAATTTCACGTCAAAAAATGGCTAAAATTCCAGTTGAAATTTTTTCAAAGTCCCTTAAAAATTTTCCAATTTTTGTCCCAATTCTTCCCATTCCCATTGAAACTTTTCAAATCCCTCTCAAAAGTGTTGAAATTCTCTTGAAGCTTTTAAAATTCTCTCTAGAATTTTCAAAATCCATGTCCACATGTTTACAATTTCACGTCAAAAAATGGCTAAAATTCCAGTGGAAATTTTTTCAAAGTCCCTTAAAAATTTTCCAATTTTTGTCCCAATTCTTCCCATTCCCATTGAAACTTTTCAAATCCCTCTCAACATTGTTGAAATTCTCTTGAAGCTTTTAAAATTCTCTCTAGAATTTTCAAAATCCATGTCCACAGGTTTACAATTTCACGTAAAAAAATGGCTAAAATTCCAGTTGAAATTTTTTCAAAGTCCCTTAAAAATTTTCCAATTTTTGTCCCAATTCTTCCCATTCCCATTGAAACTTTTCAAATCCCTCTCAAAAGTGTTGAAATTCTCTTGAAGCTTTTAAAATTCTCTCTAGAATTTTCAAAATCCATGTCCACATGTTTACAATTTCACGTCAAAAAATGGCTAAAATTCCAGTTGAAATTTTTTCAAAGTCCCTTAAAAATTTTCCAATTTTTGTCCCAATTCTTCCCATTCCCATTGAAACTTTTCAAATCCCTCTCAAAATTGTTGAAATTCTCTTGTAGCTTTTAAAATTCTCTCTAGAATTTTCAAAATCCATGTCCACATGTTTACAATTTCACGTCAAAAAATGGCTAAAATTCCAGTTGAAATGTTTTCAAAGTCCCTTAAAAATTTTCCAATTTTTGTCCCAATTCTTCCCATTCCCATTGAAACTTTTCAAATCCCTCTCAAAATTGTTGAAATTCTCTTGAAGCTTTTAAAATTCTCTCTAGAATTTTCAAAATCCATGTCCACATGTTTACAATTTCACGTCAAAAAATGCCAAAAAGTCCAGTTGAAATTTTTTCAAAGTCCCTTAAAAATTTTCCAATTTTTGTCCCAATTCTTCCCATTCCCATTGAAACTTTTCAAATCCCTCTCAAAATGGTTGAAATTCTCTTGAAGCTTTTAAAATTCTCTCTAGAATTTTCAAAATCCATGTCCACATGTTTACAATTTCACGTCAAAAAATGGCTAAAATTCCAGTTGAAATTTTTTCAAAGTCCCTTAAAAATTTTCCAATTTTTGTCCCAATTCTTCCCATTCCCATTGAAACTTTTCAAATCCCTCTCCAAATTGTTGAAATTCTCTTGAAGCTTTTAAAATTCTCTCTAGAATTTTCAAAATCCATGTCCACATGTTTACAATTTCACATAAAAAAATGGCTAAAATTCCAGTTGAAATTTTTTCAAAGTCCCTTAAAAATTTTCCAATTTTTGTCCCAATTCTTCCCATTCCCATTGAAACTTTTCAAATCCCTCTCAAAAGTGTTGAAATTCTCTTGAAGCTTTTAAAATTCTCTCTAGAATTTTCAAAATCCATGTCCACATGTTTACAATTTCACGTCAAAAAATGGCTAAAATTCCAGTGGAAATTTTTTCAAAGTCCCTTAAAAATTTTCCAATTTTTGTCCCAATTCTTCCCATTCCCATTGAAACTTTTCAAATCCCTCTCAACATTGTTGAAATTCTCTTGAAGCTTTTAAAATTCTCTCTAGAATTTTCAAAATCCATGTCCACAGGTTTACAATTTCACGTCAAAAAATGGCTAAAATTCCAGTTGAAATGTTTTCAAAGTCCCTTAAAAATTTTCCAATTTTTGTCCCAATTCTTCCCATTCCCATTGAAACTTTTCAAATCCCTCTCAACATTGTTGAAATTCTCTTGAAGCTTTTAAAATTCTCTCTAGAATTTTCAAAATCCATGTCCACATGTTTACAATTTCACGTCAAAAAATGGCTACAATTCCAGTGGAAATTTTTTCAAAGTCCCTTAAAAATTTTCCAATGTTTGTCCCAATTCTTCCCATTCCCATTGAAACTTTTCAAATCCCTCTCAAAAGTGTTGAAATTCTCTTGAAGCTTTTACAATTCTCTCTAGAATTTTCAAAATCCATGTCCACATGTTTACAATTTCACGTCAAAAAATGGCTAAAATTCCAGTTGAAATTTTTTCAAAGTCCCTTAAAAATTTTCCAATTTTTGTCCCAATTCTTCCCATTCCCATTGAAACTTTTCAAATCCCTCTCAAAAGTGTTGAAATTCTCTTGAAGCTTTTAAAATTCTCTCTAGAATTTTCAAAATCCATGTCCACATGTTTACAATTTCACGTCAAAAAATGGCTAAAATTCCAGTTGAAATTTTTTCAAAGTCCCTTCAAAATTTTCCAATTTTTGTCCCAATTCTTCCCATTCCCATTGAAACTTTTCAAATCCCTCTCAAAATTGTTGAAATTCTCTTGAAGCTTTTAAAATTCTCTCTAGAATTTTCAAAATCCATGTCCACATGTTTACAATTTCACGTCAAAAAATGGCTAAAATTCCAGTTGAAATGTTTTCAAAGTCCCTTAAAAATTTTCCAATTTTTGTCCCAATTCTTCCCATTCCCATTGAAACTTTTCAAATCCCTCTCAAAATTGTTGAAATTCTCTTGAAGCTTTTAGAATTCTCTCTAGAATTTTCAAAATCCATGTCCACAGGTTTACAATTTCACGTCAAAAAATGGCTAAAATTCCAGTTGAAATGTTTTCAAAGTCCCTTAAAAATTTTCCAATTTTTGTCCCAATTCTTCCCATTCCCATTGAAACTTTTCAAATCCCTCTCAAAATTGTTGAAATTCTCTTGAAGCTTTTAAAATTCTCTCTAGAATTTTCAAAATCCATGTCCACATGTTTACAATTTCACGTCAAAAAATGCCAAAAAGTCCAGTTGAAATTTTTTCAAAGTCCCTTAAAAATTTTCCAATTTTTGTCCCAATTCTTCCCATTCCCATTGAAACTTTTCAAATCCCTCTCAAAATGGTTGAAATTCTCTTGAAGCTTTTAAAATTCTCTCTAGAATTTTCAAAATCCATGTCCACATGTTTACAATTTCACGTCAAAAAATGGCTAAAATTCCAGTTGAAATTTTTTCAAAGTCCCTTAACAATTTTCCAATTTTTGTCCCAATTCTTCCCATTCCCATTGAAACTTTTCAAATCCCTCTCAAAATGGTTGAAATTCTCTTGAAGCTTTTAAAATTCTCTCTAGAATTTTCAAAATCCATGTCCACATGTTTACAATTTCACGTCAAAAAATGGCTAAAATTCCAGTTGAAATTTTTTCAAAGTCCCTTAAAAATTTTCCAATTTTTGTCCCAATTCTTCCCATTCCCATTGAAACTTTTCAAATCCCTCTCAAAATTGTTGAAATTCTCTTGAAGCTTTTAAAATTCTCTCTAGAATTTTCAAAATCCATGTCCACATGTTTACAATTTCACATAAAAAAATGGCTAAAATTCCAGTTGAAATTTTTTCAAAGTCCCTTAAAAATTTTCCAATTTTTGTCCCAATTCTTCCCATTCCCATTGAAACTTTTCAAATCCCTCTCAAAAGTGTTGAAATTCTCTTGAAGCTTTTAAAATTCTCTCTAGAATTTTCAAAATCCATGTCCACATGTTTACAATTTCACGTCAAAAAATGGCTAAAATTCCAGTGGAAATTTTTTCAAAGTCCCTTAAAAATTTTCCAATTTTTGTCCCAATTCTTCCCATTCCCATTGAAACTTTTCAAATCCCTCTCAACATTGTTGAAATTCTCTTGAAGCTTTTAAAATTCTCTCTAGAATTTTCAAAATCCATGTCCACAGGTTTACAATTTCACGTCAAAAAATGGCTAAAATTCCAGTTGAAATGTTTTCAAAGTCCCTTAAAAATTTTCCAATTTTTGTCCCAATTCTTCCCATTCCCATTGAAACTTTTCAAATCCCTCTCAAAATTGTTGAAATTCTCTTGAAGCTTTTAAAATTCTCTCTAGAATTTTCAAAATCCATGTCCACATGTTTACAATTTCACGTCAAAAAATGGCTAAAATTCCAGTTGAAATTTTTTCAAAGTCCCTTAAAAATTTTCCAATTTTTGTCCCAATTCTTCCCATTCCCATTGAAACTTTTCAAATCCCTCTCAAAATTGTTGAAATTCTCTTGAAGCTTTTACAATTCTCTCTAGAATTTTCAAAATCCATGTCCACATGTTTACAATTTCACGTCAAAAAATGGCTAAAATTCCAGTTGAAATTTTTTCAAAGTCCCTTAAAAATTTTCCAATTTTTGTCCCAATTCTTCCCATTCCCATTGAAACTTTTCAAATCCCTCTCAAAAGTGTTGAAATTCTCTTGAAGCTTTTAAAATTCTCTCTAGAATTTTCAAAATCCATGTCCACATGTTTACAATTTCACGTCAAAAAATGGCTAAAATTCCAGTTGAAATTTTTTCAAAGTCCCTTAAAAATTTTCCAATTTTTGTCCCAATTCTTCCCATTCCCATTGAAACTTTTCAAATCCCTCTCAAAATTGTTGAAATTCTCTTGAAGCTTTTAAAATTCTCTCTAGAATTTTCAAAATCCATGTCCACATGTTTACAATTTCACATAAAAAAATGGCTAAAATTCCAGTTGAAATTTTTTCAAAGTCCCTTAAAAATTTTCCAATTTTTGTCCCAATTCTTCCCATTCCCATTGAAACTTTTCAAATCCCTCTCAAAAGTGTTGAAATTCTCTTGAAGCTTTTAAAATTCTCTCTAGAATTTTCAAAATCCATGTCCACATGTTTACAATTTCACGTCAAAAAATGGCTAAAATTCCAGTGGAAATTTTTTCAAAGTCCCTTAAAAATTTTCCAATTTTTGTCCCAATTCTTCCCATTCCCATTGAAACTTTTCAAATCCCTCTCAACATTGTTGAAATTCTCTTGAAGCTTTTAAAATTCTCTCTAGAATTTTCAAAATCCATGTCCACAGGTTTACAATTTCACGTCAAAAAATGGCTAAAATTCCAGTTGAAATGTTTTCAAAGTCCCTTAAAAATTTTCCAATTTTTGTCCCAATTCTTCCCATTCCCATTGAAACTTTTCAAATCCCTCTCAAAATTGTTGAAATTCTCTTGAAGCTTTTAAAATTCTCTCTAGAATTTTCAAAATCCATGTCCACATGTTTACAATTTCACGTCAAAAAATGGCTAAAATTCCAGTTGAAATTTTTTCAAAGTCCCTTAAAAATTTTCCAATTTTTGTCCCAATTCTTCCCATTCCCATTGAAACTTTTCAAATCCCTCTCAAAAGTGTTGAAATTCTCTTGAAGCTTTTACAATTCTCTCTAGAATTTTCAAAATCCATGTCCACATGTTTACAATTTCACGTCAAAAAATGGCTAAAATTCCAGTTGAAATTTTTTCAAAGTCCCTTAAAAATTTTCCAATTTTTGTCCCAATTCTTCCCATTCCCATTGAAACTTTTCAAATCCCTCTCAAAAGTGTTGAAATTCTCTTGAAGCTTTTAAAATTCTCTCTAGAATTTTCAAAATCCATGTCCACATGTTTACAATTTCACGTCAAAAAATGGCTAAAATTCCAGTTGAAATTTTTTCAAAGTCCCTTAAAAATTTTCCAATTTTTGTCCCAATTCTTCCCATTCCCATTGAAACTTTTCAAATCCCTCTCAAAATTGTTGAAATTCTCTTGAAGCTTTTAAAATTCTCTCTAGAATTTTCAAAATCCATGTCCACATGTTTACAATTTCACGTCAAAAAATGGCTAAAATTCCAGTTGAAATGTTTTCAAAGTCCCTTAAAAATTTTCCAATTTTTGTCCCAATTCTTCCCATTCCCATTGAAACTTTTCAAATCCCTCTCAAAATTGTTGAAATTCTCTTGAAGCTTTTAGAATTCTCTCTAGAATTTTCAAAATCCATGTCCACAGGTTTACAATTTCACGTCAAAAAATGGCTAAAATTCCAGTTGAAATTTTTTCAAAGTCCCTTAAAAGTTTTCCAATTTTTGTCCCAATTCTTCCCATTCCCATTGAAACTTTTCAAATCCCTCTCAAAATGGTTGAAATTCTCTTGAAGCTTTTAAAATTCTCTCCAGAATTTTCAAAATCCATGTCCACATGTTTACAATTTCACGTCAAAAAATGGCTAAAATTCCAGTTGAAATGTTTTCAAAGTCCCTTAAAAATTTTCCAATTTTTGTCCCAATTCTTCCCATTCCCATTGAAACTTTTCAAATCCCTCTCAAAAGTGTTGAAATTCTCTTGAAGCTTTTAAAATTCTCTCTAGAATTTTCAAAATCCATGTCCACATGTTTACAATTTCACGTCAAAAAATGGCTAAAATTCCAGTGGAAATTTTTTCAAAGTCCCTTAAAAATTTTCCAATTTTTGTCCCAATTCTTCCCATTCCCATTGAAACTTTTCAAATCCCTCTCAAAATTGTTGAAATTCTCTTGAAGCTTTTAAAATTCTCTCTAGAATTTTCAAAATCCATGTCCACAGGTTTACAATTTCACGTAAAAAAATGGCTAAAATTCCAGTTGAAATTTTTTCAAAGTCCCTCTAAAATTTTCCAATTTTTGTCCCAATTCTTCCCATTCCCATTGAAACTTTTCAAATCCCTCTCAAAATTGTTGAAATTCTCTTGAAGCTTTTAAAATTCTCTCTAGAATTTTCAAAATCCATGTCCACATGTTTACAATTTCACGTCAAAAAATGGCTAAAATTCCAGTTGAAATGTTTTCAAAGTCCCTTAAAAATTTTCCAATTTTTGTCCCAATTCTTCCCATTCCCATTGAAACTTTTCAAATCCCTCTCAAAATTGTTGAAATTCTCTTGAAGCTTTTAAAATTCTCTCTAGAATTTTCAAAATCCATGTCCACAGGTTTACAATTTCACGTCAAAAAATGGCTAAAATTCCAGTTGAAATTTTTTCAAAGTCCCTTAAAAATTTTCCAATTTTTGTCCCAATTCTTCCCATTCCCATTGAAACTTTTCAAATCCCTCTCAAAATTGTTGAAATTCTCTTGAAGCTTTTAAAATTCTCTCTAGAATTTTCAAAATCCATGTCCACATGTTTCCAATTTCACGTCAAAAAATGGCTAAAATTCCAGTGGAAATTTTTTCAAAGTCCCTTAAAAATTTTCCAATTTTTGTCCCAATTCTTCCCATTCCCATTGAAACTTTTCAAATCCCTCTCAAAATCGTTGAAATTCTCTTGAAGCTTTTAAAATTCTCTCCAGAATTTTCAAAATCCATGTCCACATGTTTACAATTTCACGTCAAAAAATGGCTAAAATTCCAGTTGAAATTTTTTCAAAGTCCCTTAAAAATTTTCCAATTTTTGTCCCAATTCTTCCCATTCCCATTGAAACTTTTCAAATCCCTCTCAAAAGTGTTGAAATTCTCTTGAAGCTTTTAAAATTCTCTCCAGAATTTTCAAAATCCATGTCCACATGTTTACAATTTCACATAAAAAAATGGCTAAAAGTCCAGTGGAAATTTTTTCAAAGTCCCTTAAAAATTTTCCAATTTTTGTCCCAATTCTTCCCATTCCCATTGAAACTTTTCAAATCCCTCTCAAAAGTGTTGAAATTCTCTTGAAGCTTTTAAAATTCTCTCTAGAATTTTCAAAATCCATGTCCACATGTTTACAATTTCACGTCAAAAAATGGCTAAAATTCCAGTTGAAATGTTTTCAAAGTCCCTTAAAAATTTTCCAATTTTTGTCCCAATTCTTCCCATTCCCATTGAAACTTTTCAAATCCCTCTCAAAATTGTTGAAATTCTCTTGAAGCTTTTAAAATTCTCTCTAGAATTTTCAAAATCCATGGCCACATGTTTACAATTTCACGTCAAAAAATGGCTAAAATTCCAGTTGAAATGTTTTCAAAGTCCCTTAAAAATTTTCCAATTTTTGTCCCAATTCTTCCCATTCCCATTGAAACTTTTCAAATCCCTCTCAAAAGTGTTGAAATTCTCTTGAAGCTTTTAAAATTCTCTCTAGAATTTTCAAAATCCATGTCCACATGTTTACAATTTCACGTCAAAAAATGGCTAAAATTCCAGTTGAAATTTTTTCAAAGTCCCTTAAAAATTTTCCAATTTTTGTCCCAATTCTTCCCATTCCCATTGAAACTTTTCAAATCCCTCTCAAAATTGTTGAAATTCTCTTGAAGCTTTTAAAATTCTCTCTAGAATTTTCAAAATCCATGTCCACATGTTTACAATTTCACGTCAAAAAATGGCTAAAATTCCAGTGGAAATTTTTTCAAAGTCCCTGAAAAATTTTCCAATTTTTGTCCCAATTCTTCCCATTCCCATTGAAACTTTTCAAATCCCTCTCAAAATTGTTGAAATTCTCTTGAAGCTTTTAAAATTCTCTCTAGAATTTTCAAAATCCATGTCCACATGTTTACAATTTCACGTCAAAAAATGGCTAAAATTCCAGTGGAAATTTTTTCAAAGTCCCTTAAAAATTTTCCAATTTTTGTCCCAATTCTTCCCATTCCCATTGAAACTTTTCAAATCCCTCTCAAAATGGTTGAAATTCTCTTGAAGCTTTTAAAATTCTCTCTAGAATTTTCAAAATCCATGTCCACATGTTTACAATTTCACGTCAAAAAATGGCTAAAATTCCAGTTGAAATGTTTTCAAAGTCCCTTAAAAATTTTCCAATTTTTGTCCCAATTCTTCCCATTCCCATTGAAACTTTTCAAATCCCTCTCAAAAGTGTTGAAATTCTCTTGAAGCTTTTAAAATTCTCTCTAGAATTTTCAAAATCCATGTCCACATGTTTACAATTTCACGTCAAAAAATGGCTAAAATTCCAGTGGAAATTTTTTCAAAGTCCCTTAAAAATTTTCCAATTTTTGTCCCAATTCTTCCCATTCCCATTGAAACTTTTCAAATCCCTCTCAAAATTGTTGAAATTCTCTTGAAGCTTTTAAAATTCTCTCTAGAATTTTCAAAATCCATGTCCACAGGTTTACAATTTCACGTAAAAAAATGGCTAAAATTCCAGTTGAAATTTTTTCAAAGTCCCTTAAAAATTTTCCAATTTTTGTCCCAATTCTTCCCATTCCCATTGAAACTTTTCAAATCCCTCTCAAAAGTGTTGAAATTCTCTTGAAGCTTTTAAAATTCTCTCTAGAATTTTCAAAATCCATGTCCACATGTTTACAATTTCACGTCAAAAAATGGCTAAAATTCCAGTTGAAATTTTTTCAAAGTCCCTTAAAAATTTTCCAATTTTTGTCCCAATTCTTCCCATTCCCATTGAAACTTTTCAAATCCCTCTCAAAAGTGTTGAAATTCTCTTGAAGCTTTTAAAATTCTCTCTAGAATTTTCAAAATCCATGTCCACATGTTTACAATTTCACGTCAAAAAATGGCTAAAATTCCAGTTGAAATTTTTTCAAAGTCCCTGAAAAATTTTCCAATTTTTGTCCCAATTCTTCCCATTCCCATTGAAACTTTTCAAATCCCTCTCAAAATGGTTGAAATTCTCTTGAAGCTTTTAAAATTCTCTCTAGAATTTTCAAAATCCATGTCCACATGTTTACAATTTCACGTCAAAAAATGGCTAAAATTCCAGTTGAAATTTTTTCAAAGTCCCTTAAAAATTTTCCAATTTTTGTCCCAATTCTTCCCATTCCCATTGAAACTTTTCAAATCCCTCTCAAAAGTGTTGAAATTCTCTTGAAGCTTTTAAAATTCTCTCCAGAATTTTCAAAATCCATGTCCACATGTTTACAATTTCACATCAAAAATGTTAAAATTCCAGCTGAAATTTTTTCAAAGTCCCTTAAAAATTTTCCAATTTTTGTCCCAATTCTTCCCATTCCCATTGAAACTTTTCAAATCCCTCTCAAAAGTGTTGAAATTCTCTTGAAGCTTTTAAAATTCTCTCTAGAATTTTCAAAATCCATGTCCACATGTTTACAATTTCACATCAAAAAATGGCTAAAATTCCAGTTGAAATTTTTTCAAAGTCCCTTAAAAATTTTCCAATTTTTGTCCCAATTCTTCCCATTCCCATTGAAACTTTTCAAATCCCTCTCAAAAGTGTTGAAATTCTCTTGAAGCTTTTAAAATTCTCTCTAGAATTTTCAAAATCCATGTCCACATGTTTACAATTTCACGTCAAAAAATGGCTAAAATTCCAGTTGAAATTTTTTCAAAGTCCCTTAAAAGTTTTCCAATTTTTGTCCCAATTCTTCCCATTCCCATTGAAACTTTTCAAATCCCTCTCAAAATTGTTGAAATTCTCTTGAAGCTTTTAAAATTCTCTCTAGAATTTTCAAAATCCATGTCCACATGTTTACAATTTCACATCAAAAATGTTAAAATTCCAGTTGAAATTTTTTCAAAGTCCCTTAAAAATTTTCCAATTTTTGTCCCAATTCTTCCCATTCCCATTGAAACTTTTCAAATCCCTCTCAAAATTGTTGAAATTCTCTTGAAGCTTTTAAAATTCTCTCCAGAATTTTCAAAATCCATGTCCACATGTTTACAATTTCACATAAAAAAATGGCTAAAATTCCAGTTGAAATTTTTTCAAAGTCCCTTAAAAATTTTCCAATTTTTGTCCCTAATCTTCCCATTCCCATTGAAACTTTTCAAATCCCTCTCCAAATGGTTGAAATTCTCTTGAAGCTTTTAAAATTCTCTCTAGAATTTTCAAAATCCATGTCCACATGTTTACAATTTCACATAAAAAAATGGCTAAAATTCCAGTTGAAATTTTTTCAAAGTCCCTTAAAAATTTTCCAATTTTTGTCCCAATTCTTCCCATTCCCATTGAAACTTTTCAAATCCCTCTCCAAATTGTTGAAATTCTCTTGAAGCTTTTAAAATTCTCTCTAGAATTTTCAAAATCCATGTCCACATGTTTACAATTTCACGTCAAAAAATGGCTAAAATTCCAGTTGAAATTTTTTCAAAGTCCCTTAAAAGCTTTCCAATTTTTGTCCCAATTCTTCCCATTCCCATTGAAACTTTTCAAATCCCTCTCAAAATTGTTGAAATTCTCTTGAAGCTTTTAAAATTCTCTCCAGAATTTTCAAAATCCATGTCCACATGTTTACAATTTCACATCAAAAATGTTAAAATTCCAGTTGAAATTTTTTCAAAGTCCCTTAAAAATTTTCCAATTTTTGTCCCAATTCTTCCCATTCCCATTGAAACTTTTCAAATCCCTCTCAAAATTGTTGAAATTCTCTTGAAGCTTTTAAAATTCTCTCCAGAATTTTCAAAATCCATGTCCACATGTTTACAATTTCACATAAAAAAATGGCTAAAATTCCAGTTGAAATTTTTTCAAAGTCCCTTCAAAATTTTCCAATTTTTGTCCCAATTCTTCCCATTCCCATTGAAACTTTTCAAATCCCTCTCCAAATGGTTGAAATTCTCTTGAAGCTTTTAAAATTCTCTCTAGAATTTTCAAAATCCATGTCCACATGTTTACAATTTCACATCAAAAAATGGCTAAAATTCCAGTGGAAATTTTTTCAAAGTCCCTTAAAAATTTTCCAATTTTTGTCCCAATTCTTCCCATTCCCATTGAAACTTTTCAAATCCCTCTCAAAATTGTTGAAATTCTCTTGAAGCTTTTAAAATTCTCTCTAGAATTTTCAAAATCCATGTCCACATGTTTACAATTTCACGTCAAAAAATGGCTAAAATTCCAGTTGAAATTTTTTCAAAGTCCCTTAAAAGTTTTCCAATTTTTGTCCCAATTCTTCCCATTCCCATTGAAACTTTTCAAATCCCTCTCAAAATGGTTGAAATTCTCTTGAAGCTTTTAAAATTCTCTCTAGAATTTTCAAAATCCATGTCCACATGTTTACAATTTCACGTCAAAAAATGGCTAAAATTCCAGTTGAAATGTTTTCAAAGTCCCTTAAAAATTTTCCAATTTTTGTCCCAATTCTTCCCATTCCCATTGAAACTTTTCAAATCCCTCTCAAAATTGTTGAAATTCTCTTGAAGCTTTTAAAATTCTCTCTAGAATTTTCAAAATCCATGTCCACATGTTTACAATTTCACGTCAAAAAATGGCTAAAATTCCAGTTGAAATTTTTTCAAAG
The DNA here is from genome assembly GCF_964273445.1 of Streptopelia decaocto. Taxonomy (NCBI): domain Eukaryota; kingdom Metazoa; phylum Chordata; class Aves; order Columbiformes; family Columbidae; genus Streptopelia; species Streptopelia decaocto. Next base: position 14,774 of record NW_028115990.1, read on the forward strand.
TCCCTTAAAAATTTTCCAATTTTTGTCCCAATTCTTCCCATTCCCATTGAAACTTTTCAAATCCCTCTCAAAATTGTTGAAATTCTCTTGAAGCTTTTAAAATTCTCTCTAGAATTTTCAAAATCCATGTCCACATGTTTACAATTTCACGTCAAAAAATGGCTAAAATTCCAGTTGAAATTTTTTCAAAGTCCCTTAAAAATTTTCCAATTTTTGTCCCAATTCTTCCCATTCCCATTGAAACTTTTCAAATCCCTCTCAAAATTGTTGAAATTCTCTTGAAGCTTTTAAAATTCTCTCTAGAATTTTCAAAATCCATGTCCACATGTTTACAATTTCACGTCAAAAAATGGCTAAAATTCCAGTGGAAATTTTTTCAAAGTCCCTGAAAAATTTTCCAATTTTTGTCCCAATTCTTCCCATTCCCATTGAAACTTTTCAAATCCCTCTCAAAATGGTTGAAATTCTCTTGAAGCTTTTAAAATTCTCTCTAGAATTTTCAAAATCCATGTCCACATGTTTACAATTTCACGTCAAAAAATGGCTAAAATTCCAGTTGAAATTTTTTCAAAGTCCCTTAAAAATTTTCCAATTTTTGTCCCAATTCTTCCCATTCCCATTGAAACTTTTCAAATCCCTCTCAAAATGGTTGAAATTCTCTTGAAGCTTTTAAAATTCTCTCTAGAATTTTCAAAATCCATGTCCACATGTTTACAATTTCACGTCAAAAAATGGCTAAAATTCCAGTTGAAATGTTTTCAAAGTCCCTTAAAAATTTTCCAATTTTTGTCCCAATTCTTCCCATTCCCATTGAAACTTTTCAAATCCCTCTCAAAAGTGTTGAAATTCTCTTGAAGCTTTTAAAATTCTCTCTAGAATTTTCAAAATCCATGTCCACATGTTTACAATTTCACGTCAAAAAATGGCTAAAATTCCAGTGGAAATTTTTTCAAAGTCCCTTAAAAATTTTCCAATTTTTGTCCCAATTCTTCCCATTCCCATTGAAACTTTTCAAATCCCTCTCAAAAGTGTTGAAATTCTCTTGAAGCTTTTAAAATTCTCTCTAGAATTTTCAAAATCCATGTCCACATGTTTACAATTTCACGTCAAAAAATGGCTAAAATTCCAGTTGAAATTTTTTCAAAGTCCCTTAAAAATTTTCCAATTTTTGTCCCAATTCTTCCCATTCCCATTGAAACTTTTCAAATCCCTCTCAAAAGTGTTGAAATTCTCTTGAAGCTTTTAAAATTCTCTCTAGAATTTTCAAAATCCATGTCCACATGTTTACAATTTCACGTCAAAAAATGGCTAAAATTCCAGTGGAAATTTTTTCAAAGTCCCTTAAAAATTTTCCAATTTTTGTCCCAATTCTTCCCATTCCCATTGAAACTTTTCAAATCCCTCTCAAAATGGTTGAAATTCTCTTGAAGCTTTTAAAATTCTCTCTAGAATTTTCAAAATCCATGTCCACATGTTTACAATTTCACGTCAAAAAATGGCTAAAATTCCAGTTGAAATTTTTTCAAAGTCCCTTAAAAATTTTCCAATTTTTGTCCCAATTCTTCCCATTCCCATTGAAACTTTTCAAATCCCTCTCAAAAGTGTTGAAATTCTCTTGAAGCTTTTAAAATTCTCTCTAGAATTTTCAAAATCCATGTCCACATGTTTACAATTTCACATCAAAAAATGGCTAAAATTCCAGTTGAAATTTTTTCAAAGTCCCTTAAAAATTTTCCAATTTTTGTCCCAATTCTTCCCATTCCCATTGAAACTTTTCAAATCCCTCTCAAAATTGTTGAAATTCTCTTGAAGCTTTTAAAATTCTCTCCAGAATTTTCAAAATCCATGTCCACATGTTTACAATTTCACATCAAAAATGTTAAAATTCCAGCTGAAATTTTTTCAAAGTCCCTTAAAAATTTTCCAATTTTTGTCCCAATTCTTCCCATTCCCATTGAAACTTTTCAAATCCCTCTCAAAAGTGTTGAAATTCTCTTGAAGCTTTTAAAATTCTCTCTAGAATTTTCAAAATCCATGTCCACATGTTTACAATTTCACATCAAAAAATGGCTAAAATTCCAGTTGAAATTTTTTCAAAGTCCCTTAAAAATTTTCCAATTTTTGTCCCAATTCTTCCCATTCCCATTGAAACTTTTCAAATCCCTCTCAAAAGTGTTGAAATTCTCTTGAAGCTTTTAAAATTCTCTCTAGAATTTTCAAAATCCATGTCCACATGTTTACAATTTCACGTCAAAAAATGGCTAAAATTCCAGTTGAAATTTTTTCAAAGTCCCTTAAAAATTTTCCAATTTTTGTCCCAATTCTTCCCATTCCCATTGAAACTTTTCAAATCCCTCTCAAAATTGTTGAAATTCTCTTGAAGCTTTTAAAATTCTCTCCAGAATTTTCAAAATCCATGTCCACATGTTTACAATTTCACATCAAAAATGTTAAAATTCCAGTTGAAATTTTTTCAAAGTCCCTTAAAAATTTTCCAATTTTTGTCCCAATTCTTCCCATTCCCATTGAAACTTTTCAAATCCCTCTCAAAATTGTTGAAATTCTCTTGAAGCTTTTAAAATTCTCTCTAGAATTTTCAAAATCCATGTCCACATGTTTACAATTTCACGTCAAAAAATGGCTAAAATTCCAGTTGAAATTTTTTCAAAGTCCCTTCAAAATTTTCCAATTTTTGTCCCTAATCTTCCCATTCCCATTGAAACTTTTCAAATCCCTCTCCAAATGGTTGAAATTCTCTTGAAGCTTTTAAAATTCTCTCTAGAATTTTCAAAATCCATGTCCACATGTTTACAATTTCACATAAAAAAATGGCTAAAATTCCAGTTGAAATTTTTTCAAAGTCCCTTAAAAATTTTCCAATTTTTGTCCCAATTCTTCCCATTCCCATTGAAACTTTTCAAATCCCTCTCAAAATTGTTGAAATTCTCTTGAAGCTTTTAAAATTCTCTCTAGAATTTTCAAAATCCATGTCCACATGTTTACAATTTCACGTCAAAAAATGGCTAAAATTCCAGTTGAAATTTTTTCAAAGTCCCTTAAAAGTTTTCCAATTTTTGTCCCAATTCTTCCCATTCCCATTGAAACTTTTCAAATCCCTCTCAAAATTGTTGAAATTCTCTTGAAGCTTTTAAAATTCTCTCCAGAATTTTCAAAATCCATGTCCACATGTTTACAATTTCACATCAAAAATGTTAAAATTCCAGTTGAAATTTTTTCAAAGTCCCTTAAAAATTTTCCAATTTTTGTCCCAATTCTTCCCATTCCCATTGAAACTTTTCAAATCCCTCTCAAAATTGTTGAAATTCTCTTGAAGCTTTTAAAATTCTCTCCAGAATTTTCAAAATCCATGTCCACATGTTTACAATTTCACATAAAAAAATGGCTAAAATTCCAGTTGAAATTTTTTCAAAGTCCCTTAAAAATTTTCCAATTTTTGTCCCAATTCTTCCCATTCCCATTGAAACTTTTCAAATCCCTCTCCAAATGGTTGAAATTCTCTTGAAGCTTTTAAAATTCTCTCTAGAATTTTCAAAATCCATGTCCACATGTTTACAATTTCACGTCAAAAAATGGCTAAAATTCCAGTTGAAATTTTTTCAAAGTCCCTTAAAAATTTTCCAATTTTTGTCCCAATTCTTCCCATTCCCATTGAAACTTTTCAAATCCCTCTCAAAATTGTTGAAATTCTCTTGAAGCTTTTAAAATTCTCTCTAGAATTTTCAAAATCCATGTCCACATGTTTACAATTTCACGTCAAAAAATGGCTAAAATTCCAGTTGAAATTTTTTCAAAGTCCCTTAAAAGTTTTCCAATTTTTGTCCCAATTCTTCCCATTCCCATTGAAACTTTTCAAATCCCTCTCAAAATTGTTGAAATTCTCTTGAAGCTTTTAAAATTCTCTCCAGAATTTTCATAATCCATGTCCACATGTTTACAATTTCACATCAAAAATGTTAAAATTCCAGTTGAAATTTTTTCAAAGTCCCTTAAAAATTTTCCAATTTTTGTCCCAATTCTTCCCATTCCCATTGAAACTTTTCCAATCCCTCTCAAAATTGTTGAAATTCTCTTGAAGCTTTTAAAATTCTCTCCAGAATTTTCAAAATCCATGTCCACATGTTTACAATTTCACATAAAAAAATGGCTAAAATTCCAGTTGAAATTTTTTCAAAGTCCCTTAAAAATTTTCCAATTTTTGTCCCAATTCTTCCCAATCCCACTGAAACTTTTCAAATCCCTCTCCAAATGGTTGAAATTCTCTTGAAGCTTTTAAAATTCTCTCTAGAATTTTCAAAATCCATGTCCACATGTTTACAATTCCACATCAAAAAATGGCTAAAATTCCAGTTGAAATTTTTTCAAAGTCCCTTAAAAATTTTCCAATTTTTGTCCCAATTCTTCCCATTCCCATTGAAACTTTTCAAATCCCTCTCAAAATGGTTGAAATTCTCTTGAAGCTTTTAAAATTCTCTCTAGAATTTTCAAAATCCATGTCCACATGTTTACAATTTCACGTCAAAAAATGGCTAAAATTCCAGTTGAAATTTTTTCAAAGTCCCTTAAAAATTTTCCAATTTTTGTCCCAATTCTTCCCATTCCCATTGAAACTTTTCAAATCCCTCTCAAAATTGTTGAAATTCTCTTGAAGCTTTTAAAATTCTCTCCAGAATTTTCAAAATCCATGTCCACATGTTTACAATTTCACGTCAAAAAATGGCTAAAATTCCCGTTGAAATTTTTTCAAAGTCCCTTAAAAATTTTCCAATTTTTGTCCCAATTCTTCCCATTCCCATTGAAACTTTTCAAATCCCTCTCAAAATTGTTGAAATTCTCTTGAAGCTTTTAAAATTCTCTCCAGAATTTTCAAAATCCATGTCCACATGTTTACAATTTCACATCAAAAAATGGCTAAAATTCCAGTTGAAATTTTTTCAAAGTCCCTTAAAAATTTTCCAATTTTTGTCCCAATTCTTCCCATTCCCATTGAAACTTTTCAAATCCCTCTCAAAATGGTTGAAATTCTCTTGAAGCTTTTAAAATTCTCTCTAGAATTTTCAAAATCCATGTCCACATGTTTACAATTTCACGTCAAAAAATGGCTAAAATTCCAGTTGAAATTTTTTCAAAGTCCCTTAAAAATTTTCCAATTTTTGTCCCAATTCTTCCCATTCCCATTGAAACTTTTCAAATCCCTCTCAAAATTGCTGAAATTCTCTTGAAGCTTTTAAAATTCTCTCTAGAATTTTCAAAATCCATGTCCACATGTTTACAATTTCACGTCAAAAAATGGCTAAAATTCCAGTGGAAATTTTTTCAAAGTCCCTTAAAAATTTTCCAATTTTTGTCCCAATTCTTCCCATTCCCATTGAAACTTTTCAAATCCCTCTCAAAATTGTTGAAATTCTCTTGAAGCTTTTAAAATTCTCTCCAGAATTTTCAAAATCCATGTCCACATGTTTACAATTTCACGTCAAAAAATGGCTAAAATTCCAGTTGAAATTTTTTCAAAGTCCCTTAAAAATTTTCCAATTTTTGTCCCAATTCTTCCCATTCCCATTGAAACTTTTCAAATCCCTCTCAAAATTGTTGAAATTCTCTTGAAGCTTTTAAAATTCTCTCTAGAATTTTCAAAATCCATGTCCACATGTTTACAATTTCACGTCAAAAATGGCTAAAATTCCAGTTGAAATTTTTTCAAAGTCCCTTAAAAATTTTCCAATTTTTGTCCCAATTCTTCCCATTCCCATTGAAACTTTTCAAATCCCTCTCAAAATTGTTGAAATTCTCTTGAAGCTTTTAAAATTCTCTCTAGAATTTTCAAAATCCATGTCCACATGTTTACAATTTCACATCAAAAAATGGCTAAAATTCCAGTGGAAATTTTTTCAAAGTCCCTTAAAAATTTTCCAATTTTTGTCCCAATTCTTCCCATTCCCATTGAAACTTTTCAAATCCCTCTCAAAATTGTTGAAATTCTCTTGAAGCTTTTAAAATTCTCTCCAGAATTTTCAAAATCCATGTCCACATGTTTACAATTTCACATAAAAAAATGGCTAAAATTCCAGTTGAAATTTTTTCAAAGTCCCTTAAAAATTTTCCAATTTTTGTCCCAATTCTTCCCATTCCCATTGAAACTTTTCAAATCCCTCTCCAAATGGTTGAAATTCTCTTGAAGCTTTTAAAATTCTCTCTAGAATTTTCAAAAACCATGTCCACATGTTTACAATTTCACGTCAAAAAATGGCTAAAATTCCAGTTGAAATTTTTTCAAAGTCCCTTAAAAATTTTCCAATTTTTGTCCCAATTCTTCCCATTCCCATTGAAACTTTTCAAATCCCTCTCAAAATGGTTGAAATTCTCTTGAAGCTTTTAAAATTCTCTCTAGAATTTTCAAAATCCATGTCCACATGTTTACAATTTCACGTCAAAAAATGGCTAAAATTCCAGTTGAAATTTTTTCAAAGTCCCTTAAAAATTTTCCAATTTTTGTCCCAATTCTTCCCATTCCCATTGAAACTTTTCAAATCCCTCTCCAAAGTGTTGAAATTCTCTTGAAGCTTTTAAAATTCTCTCTAGAATTTTCAAAATCCATGTCCACATGTTTACAATTTCACGTCAAAAAATGGCTAAAATTCCAGTTGAAATTTTTTCAAAGTCCCTTAAAAATTTTCCAATTTTTGTCCCAATTCTTCCCATTCCCATTGAAACTTTTCAAATCCCTCTCAAAATGGTTGAAATTCTCTTGAAGCTTTTAAAATTCTCTCCAGAATTTTCAAAATCCATGTCCACATGTTTACAATTTCACGTCAAAAATGTTAAAATTCCAGCTGAAATTTTTTCAAAGTCCCTTCAAAATTTTCCAATTTTTGTCCCAATTCTTCCCATTCCCATTGAAACTTTTCAAATCCCTCTCAAAAGTGTTGAAATTCTCTTGAAGCTTTTAAAATTCTCTCTAGAATTTTCAAAATCCATGTCCACATGTTTACAATTTCACATCAAAAAATGGCTAAAATTCCAGTTGAAATTTTTTCAAAGTCCCTTAAAAATTTTCCAATTTTTGTCCCAATTCTTCCCATTCCCATTGAAACTTTTCAAATCCCTCTCAAAAGTGTTGAAATTCTCTTGAAGCTTTTAAAATTCTCTCTAGAATTTTCAAAATCCATGTCCACATGTTTACAATTTCACGTCAAAAAATGGCTAAAATTCCAGTGGAAATTTTTTCAAAGTCCCTTAAAAGTTTTCCAATTTTTGTCCCAATTCTTCCCATTCCCATTGAAACTTTTCAAATCCCTCTCAAAATTGTTGAAATTCTCTTGAAGCTTTTAAAATTCTCTCCAGAATTTTCAAAATCCATGTCCACATGTTTACAATTTCACATCAAAAATGTTAAAATTCCAGTTGAAATTTTTTCAAAGTCCCTTAAAAATTTTCCAATTTTTGTCCCAATTCTTCCCATTCCCATTGAAACTTTTCAAATCCCTCTCAAAATTGTTGAAATTCTCTTGAAGCTTTTAAAATTCTCTCCAGAATTTTCAAAATCCATGTCCACATGTTTACAATTTCACGTCAAAAAATGGCTAAAATTCCAGTAGAAATTTTTTCAAAGTCCCTTAAAAATTTTCCAATTTTTGTCCCAATTCTTCCCATTCCCATTGAAACTTTTCAAATCCCTCTCAAAATGGTTGAAATTCTCTTGAAGCTTTTAAAATTCTCTCTAGAATTTTCAAAATCCATGTCCACATGTTTACAATTTCACGTCAAAAAATGGCTAAAATTCCAGTGGAAATTTTTTCAAAGTCCCTTAAAAATTTTCCAATTTTTGTCCCAATTCTTCCCATTCCCATTGAAACTTTTCAAATCCCTCTCAAAATTGCTGAAATTCTCTTGAAGCTTTTAAAATTCTCTCTAGAATTTTCAAAATCCATGTCCACATGTTTACAATTTCACGTCAAAAAATGGCTAAAATTCCAGTGGAAATTTTTTCAAAGTCCCTTAAAAGTTTTCCAATTTTTGTCCCAATTCTTCCCATTCCCATTGAAACTTTTCAAATCCCTCTCAAAATTGTTGAAATTCTCTTGAAGCTTTTAAAATTCTCTCTAGAATTTTCAAAATCCATGTCCACATGTTTACAATTTCACATCAAAAATGTTAAAATTCCAGTTGAAATTTTTTCAAAGTCCCTTAAAAATTTTCCAATTTTTGTCCCAATTCTTCCCATTCCCATTGAAACTTTTCAAATCCCTCTCAAAATTGTTGAAATTCTCTTGAAGCTTTTAAAATTCTCTCCAGAATTTTCAAAATCCATGTCCACATGTTTACAATTTCACATAAAAAAATGGCTAAAATTCCAGTTGAAATTTTTTCAAAGTCCCTTCAAAATTTTCCAATTTTTGTCCCAATTCTTCCCATTCCCATTGAAACTTTTCAAATCCCTCTCCAAATGGTTGAAATTCTCTTGAAGCTTTTAAAATTCTCTCCAGAATTTTCAAAATCCATGTCCACATGTTTACAATTTCACATAAAAAAATGGCTAAAATTCCAGTTGAAATTTTTTCAAAGTCCCTTAAAAATTTTCCAATTTTTGTCCCAATTCTTCCCATTCCCATTGAAACTTTTCAAATCCCTCTCCAAAGTGTTGAAATTCTCTTGAAGCTTTTAAAATTCTCTCTAGAATTTTCAAAATCCATGTCCACATGTTTACAATTTCACGTAAAAAAATGGCTAAAATTCCAGTTGAAATTTTTTCAAAGTCCCTTAAAAATTTTCCAATTTTTGTCCCAATTCTTCCCATTCCCATTGAAACTTTTCAAATCCCTCTCAAAATGGTTGAAATTCTCTTGAAGCTTTTAAAATTCTCTCCAGAATTTTCAAAATCCATGTCCACATGTTTACAATTTCACGTCAAAAATGTTAAAATTCCAGCTGAAATTTTTTCAAAGTCCCTTCAAAATTTTCCAATTTTTGTCCCAATTCTTCCCATTCCCATTGAAACTTTTCAAATCCCTCTCAAAAGTGTTGAAATTCTCTTGAAGCTTTTAAAATTCTCTCTAGAATTTTCAAAATCCATGTCCACATGTTTACAATTTCACATCAAAAAATGGCTAAAATTCCAGTTGAAATTTTTTCAAAGTCCCTTAAAAATTTTCCAATTTTTGTCCCAATTCTTCCCATTCCCATTGAAACTTTTCAAATCCCTCTCAAAAGTGTTGAAATTCTCTTGAAGCTTTTAAAATTCTCTCTAGAATTTTCAAAATCCATGTCCACATGTTTACAATTTCACATCAAAAATGTTAAAATTCCAGTTGAAATTTTTTCAAAGTCCCTTAAAAATTTTCCAATTTTTGTCCCAATTCTTCCCATTCCCATTGAAACTTTTCAAATCCCTCTCAAAATGGTTGAAATTCTCTTGAAGCTTTTAAAATTCTCTCTAGAATTTTCAAAATCCATGTCCACATGTTTACAATTTCACGTCAAAAAATGGCTAAAATTCCAGTTGAAATTTTTTCAAAGTCCCTTCAAAATTTTCCAATTTTTGTCCCAATTCTTCCCATTCCCATTGAAACTTTTCAAATCCCTCTCAAAATTGCTGAAATTCTCTTGAAGCTTTTAAAATTCTCTCTAGAATTTTCAAAATCCATGTCCACATGTTTACAATTTCACGTCAAAAAATGGCTAAAATTCCAGTGGAAATTTTTTCAAAGTCCCTTAAAAGTTTTCCAATTTTTGTCCCAATTCTTCCCATTCCCATTGAAACTTTTCAAATCCCTCTCAAAATTGTTGAAATTCTCTTGAAGCTTTTAAAATTCTCTCCAGAATTTTCAAAATCCATGTCCACAGGTTTACAATTTCACATCAAAAATGTTAAAATTCCAGTTGAAATTTTTTCAAAGTCCCTTAAAAATTTTCCAATTTTTGTCCCAATTCTTCCCATTCCCATTGAAACTTTTCAAATCCCTCTCAAAATTGTTGAAATTCTCTTGAAGCTTTTAAAATTCTCTCCAGAATTTTCAAAATCCATGTCCACATGTTTACAATTTCACATAAAAAAATGGCTAAAATTCCAGTTGAAATTTTTTCAAAGTCCCTTCAAAATTTTCCAATTTTTGTCCCAATTCTTCCCATTCCCATTGAAACTTTTCAAATCCCTCTCCAAATGGTTGAAATTCTCTTGAAGCTTTTAAAATTCTCTCCAGAATTTTCAAAATCCATGTCCACATGTTTACAATTTCACATAAAAAAATGGCTAAAATTCCAGTTGAAATTTTTTCAAAGTCCCTTAAAAATTTTCCAATTTTTGTCCCAATTCTTCCCATTCCCATTGAAACTTTTCAAATCCCTCTCCAAATGGTTGAAATTCTCTTGAAGCTTTTAAAATTCTCTCTAGAATTTTCAAAATCCATGTCCACATGTTTACAATTTCACGTCAAAAAATGGCTAAAATTCCAGTTGAAATTTTTTCAAAGTCCCTTAAAAATTTTCCAATTTTTGTCCCAATTCTTCCCATTCCCATTGAAACTTTTCAAATCCCTCTCAAAAGTGTTGAAATTCTCTTGAAGCTTTTAAAATTCTCTCCAGAATTTTCAAAATCCATGTCCACATGTTTACAATTTCACATCAAGAATGTTAAAATTCCAGTTGAAATTTTTTCAAAGTCCCTTAAAAATTTTCCAATTTTTGTCCCAATTCTTCCCATTCCCATTGAAACTTTTCCAATCCCTCTCAAAATTGTTGAAATTCTCTTGAAGCTTTTAAAATTCTCTCTAGAATTTTCAAAATCCATGTCCACAGGTTTACAATTTCACGTCAAAAAATGGCTAAAATTCCAGTAGAAATTTTTTCAAAGTCCCTTAAAAATTTTCCAATTTTTGTCCCAATTCTTCCCATTCCCATTGAAACTTTTCAAATCCCTCTCCAAATGGTTGAAATTCTCTTGAAGCTTTTAAAATTCTCTCTAGAATTTTCAAAATCCATGTCCACATGTTTACAATTTCACGTTAAAAAAATGGCTAAAATTCCAGTTGAAATTTTTTCAAAGTCCCTTAAAAATTTTCCAATTTTTGTCCCAATTCTTCCCATTCCCATTGAAACTTTTCAAATCCCTCTCCAAATTGCTGAAATTCTCTTGAAGCTTTTAAAATTCTCTCTAGAATTTTCAAAATCCATGTCCACATGTTTACAATTTCACGTCAAAAAATGGCTAAAATTCCAGTGGAAATTTTTTCAAAGTCCCTTAAAAATTTTCCAATTTTTGTCCCAATTCTTCCCATTCCCATTGAAACTTTTCAAATCCCTCTCCAAATTGTTGAAATTCTCTTGAAGCTTTTAAAATTCTCTCCAGAATTTTCAAAATCCATGTCCACATGTTTACAATTTCACGTCAAAAAATGGCTAAAATTCCAGTGGAAATTTTTTCAAAGTCCCTTAAAAATTTTCCAATTTTTGTCCCAATTCTTCCCATTCCCATTGAAACTTTTCCAATCCCTCTCCAAATGGTTGAAATTCTCTTGAAGCTTTTAAAATTCTCTCTAGAATTTTCAAAATCCATGTCCACATGTTTACAATTTCACATAAAAAAATGGCTAAAATTCCAGTTGAAATTTTTTCAAAGTCCCTTAAAAATTTTCCAATTTTTGTCCCAATTCTTCCCATTCCCATTGAAACTTTTCAAATCCCTCTCAAAATTGTTGAAATTCTCTTGAAGCTTTTAAAATTCTCTCTAGAATTTTCAAAATCCATGTCCACATGTTTACAATTTCACGTCAAAAAATGGCTAAAATTCCAGTTGAAATGTTTTCAAAGTCCCTTAAAAATTTTCCAATTTTTGTCCCAATTCTTCCCATTCCCATTGAAACTTTTCAAATCCCTCTCAAAATTGTTGAAATTCTCTTGAAGCTTTTAAAATTCTCTCTAGAATTTTCAAAATCCATGTCCACAGGTTTACAATTTCACGTCAAAAAATGGCTAAAATTCCAGTTGAAATTTTTTCAAAGTCCCTTAAAAATTTTCCAATTTTTGTCCCAATTCTTCCCATTCCCATTGAAACTTTTCAAATCCCTCTCAAAATTGTTCAAATTCTCTTGAAGCTTTTAAAATTCTCTCTAGAATTTTCAAAATCCATGTCCACATGTTTACAATTTCACGTCAAAAATGGCTAAAATTCCAGTTGAAATTTTTTCAAAGTCCCTTAAAAATTTTCAATTTTTGTCCCAATTCTTCCCATTCCCATTGAAACTTTTCAAATCCCTCTCAAAATTGTTGAAATTCTCTTGAAGCTTTTAAAATTCTCTCTAGAATTTTCAAAATCCATGTCCACATGTTTACAATTTCACGTCAAAAATGGCTAAAATTCCAGTTGAAATTTTTTCAAAGTCCCTTAAAAATTTTCCAATTTTTGTCCCAATTCTTCCCATTCCCATTGAAACTTTTCAAATCCCTCTCAAAATTGTTGAAATTCTCTTGAAGCTTTTAAAATTCTCTCTAGAATTTTCAAAATCCATGTCCACATGTTTACAATTTCACGTCAAAAAATGGCTAAAATTCCAGTTGAAATTTTTTCAAAGTCCCTTAAAAATTTTCCAATTTTTGTCCCAATTCTTCCCATTCCCATTGAAACTTTTCAAATCCCTCTCAAAAGTGTTGAAATTCTCTTGAAGCTTTTAAAATTCTCTCTAGAATTTTCAAAATCCATGTCCACATGTTTACAATTTCACGTCAAAAAATGGCTAAAATTCCAGTTGAAATTTTTTCAAAGTCCCTTCAAAATTTTCCAATTTTTGTCCCAATTCTTCCCATTCCCATTGAAACTTTTCAAATCCCTCTCAAAAGTGTTGAAATTCTCTTGAAGCTTTTAAAATTCTCTCCAGAATTTTCAAAATCCATGTCCACATGTTTACAATTTCACATCAAGAATGTTAAAATTCCAGTTGAAATTTTTTCAAAGTCCCTTAAAAATTTTCCAATTTTTGTCCCAATTCTTCCCATTCCCATTGAAACTTTTCCAATCCCTCTCAAAATTGTTGAAATTCTCTTGAAGCTTTTAAAATTCTCTCTAGAATTTTCAAAATCCATGTCCACAGGTTTACAATTTCACGTCAAAAAATGGCTAAAATTCCAGTAGAAATTTTTTCAAAGTCCCTTAAAAATTTTCCAATTTTTGTCCCAATTCTTCCCATTCCCATTGAAACTTTTCAAATCCCTCTCCAAATGGTTGAAATTCTCTTGAAGCTTTTAAAATTCTCTCTAGAATTTTCAAAATCCATGTCCACATGTTTACAATTTCACGTTAAAAAAATGGCTAAAATTCCAGTTGAAATTTTTTCAAAGTCCCTTAAAAATTTTCCAATTTTTGTCCCAATTCTTCCCATTCCCATTGAAACTTTTCAAATCCCTCTCCAAATTGCTGAAATTCTCTTGAAGCTTTTAAAATTCTCTCTAGAATTTTCAAAATCCATGTCCACATGTTTACAATTTCACGTCAAAAAATGGCTAAAATTCCAGTGGAAATTTTTTCAAAGTCCCTTAAAAATTTTCCAATTTTTGTCCCAATTCTTCCCATTCCCATTGAAACTTTTCAAATCCCTCTCCAAATTGTTGAAATTCTCTTGAAGCTTTTAAAATTCTCTCCAGAATTTTCAAAATCCATGTCCACATGTTTACAATTTCACGTCAAAAAATGGCTAAAATTCCAGTTGAAATTTTTTCAAAGTCCCTTAAAAATTTTCCAATTTTTGTCCCAATTCTTCCCATTCCCATTGAAACTTTTCCAATCCCTCTCCAAATGGTTGAAATTCTCTTGAAGCTTTTAAAATTCTCTCTAGAATTTTCAAAATCCATGTCCACATGTTTACAATTTCACATAAAAAAATGGCTAAAATTCCAGTTGAAATTTTTTCAAAGTCCCTTAAAAATTTTCCAATTTTTGTCCCAATTCTTCCCATTCCCATTGAACTTTTCAAATCCCTCTCAAAATTGTTGAAATTCTCTTGAAGCTTTTAAAATTCTCTCTAGAATTTTCAAAATCCATGTCCACATGTTTACAATTTCACGTCAAAAAATGGCTAAAATTCCAGTTGAAATGTTTTCAAAGTCCCTTAAAAATTTTCCAATTTTTGTCCCAATTCTTCCCATTCCCATTGAAACTTTTCAAATCCCTCTCAAAATTGTTGAAATTCTCTTGAAGCTTTTAAAATTCTCTCTAGAATTTTCAAAATCCATGTCCACAGGTTTACAATTTCACGTCAAAAATGGCTAAAATTCCAGTTGAAATTTTTTCAAAGTCCCTTAAAAATTTTCCAATTTTTGTCCCAATTCTTCCCATTCCCATTGAAACTTTTCAAATCCCTCTCAAAATTGTTCAAATTCTCTTGAAGCTTTTAAAATTCTCTCTAGAATTTTCAAAATCCATGTCCACATGTTTACAATTTCACGTCAAAAATGGCTAAAATTCCAGTTGAAATTTTTTCAAAGTCCCTTAAAAATTTTCCAATTTTTGTCCCAATTCTTCCCATTCCCATTGAAACTTTTCAAATCCCTCTCAAAATTGTTGAAATTCTCTTGAAGCTTTTAAAATTCTCTCTAGAATTTTCAAAATCCATGTCCACATGTTTACAATTTCACGTCAAAAAATGGCTAAAATTCCAGTGGAAATTTTTTCAAAGTCCCTTCAAAATTTTCCAATTTTTGTCCCAATTCTTCCCATTCCCATTGAAACTTTTCAAATCCCTCTCAAAATTGCTGAAATTCTCTTGAAGCTTTTAAAATTCTCTCTAGAATTTTCAAAATCCATGTCCACATGTTTACAATTTCACGTCAAAAAATGGCTAAAATTCCAGTGGAAATTTTTTCAAAGTCCCTTAAAAGTTTTCCAATTTTTGTCCCAATTCTTCCCATTCCCATTGAAACTTTTCAAATCCCTCTCAAAATTGTTGAAATTCTCTTGAAGCTTTTAAAATTCTCTCCAGAATTTTCAAAATCCATGTCCACAGGTTTACAATTTCACATCAAAAAATGTTAAAATTCCAGTTGAAATTTTTTCAAAGTCCCTTAAAAATTTTCCAATTTTTGTCCCAATTCTTCCCATTCCCATTGAAACTTTTCAAATCCCTCTCAAAATTGTTGAAATTCTCTTGAAGCTTTTAAAATTCTCTCCAGAATTTTCAAAATCCATGTCCACATGTTTACAATTTCACATAAAAAAATGGCTAAAATTCCAGTTGAAATTTTTTCAAAGTCCCTTCAAATTTTCCAATTTTTGTCCCAATTCTTCTCCCATTCCCATTGAAACTTTTCAAATCCCTCTCCAAATGGTTGAAATTCTCTTGAAGCTTTTAAAATTCTCTCCAGAATTTTCAAAATCCATGTCCACATGTTTACAATTTCACATAAAAAAATGGCTAAAATTCCAGTTGAAATTTTTTCAAAGTCCCTTAAAAATTTTCCAATTTTTGTCCCAATTCTTCCCATTCCCATTGAAACTTTTCAAATCCCTCTTAAAATGGTTGAAATTCTCTTGAAGCTTTTAAAATTCTCTCTAGAATTTTCAAAATCCATGTCCACATGTTTACAATTTCACATCAAGAATGTTAAAATTCCAGTTGAAATTTTTTCAAAGTCCCTTAAAAATTTTCCAATTTTTGTCCCAATTCTTCCCATTCCCATTGAAACTTTTCCAATCCCTCTCAAAATTGTTGAAATTCTCTTGAAGCTTTTAAAATTCTCTCTAGAATTTTCAAAATCCATGTCCACAGGTTTACAATTTCACGTCAAAAAATGGCTAAAATTCCAGTAGAAATTTTTTCAAAGTCCCTTAAAAATTTTCCAATTTTTGTCCCAATTCTTCCCATTCCCATTGAAACTTTTCAAATCCCTCTCCAAATGGTTGAAATTCTCTTGAAGCTTTTAAAATTCTCTCTAGAATTTTCAAAATCCATGTCCACATGTTTACAATTTCACGTTAAAAAAATGGCTAAAATTCCAGTTGAAATTTTTTCAAAGTCCCTTAAAAATTTTCCAATTTTTGTCCCAATTCTTCCCATTCCCATTGAAACTTTTCAAATCCCTCTCCAAATTGCTGAAATTCTCTTGAAGCTTTTAAAATTCTCTCTAGAATTTTCAAAATCCATGTCCACATGTTTACAATTTCACGTCAAAAAATGGCTAAAATTCCAGTGGAAATTTTTTCAAAGTCCCTTAAAAATTTTCCAATTTTTGTCCCAATTCTTCCCATTCCCATTGAAACTTTTCAAATCCCTCTCCAAATTGTTGAAATTCTCTTGAAGCTTTTAAAATTCTCTCCAGAATTTTCAAAATCCATGTCCACATGTTTACAATTTCACGTCAAAAAATGGCTAAAATTCCAGTGGAAATTTTTTCAAAGTCCCTTAAAAATTTTCCAATTTTTGTCCCAATTCTTCCCATTCCCATTGAAACTTTTCCAATCCCTCTCCAAATGGTTGAAATTCTCTTGAAGCTTTTAAAATTCTCTCTAGAATTTTCAAAATCCATGTCCACATGTTTACAATTTCACATAAAAAAATGGCTAAAATTCCAGTTGAAATTTTTTCAAAGTCCCTTAAAAATTTTCCAATTTTTGTCCCAATTCTTCCCATTCCCATTGAAACTTTTCAAATCCCTCTCAAAATTGTTGAAATTCTCTTGAAGCTTTTAAAATTCTCTCTAGAATTTTCAAAATCCATGTCCACATGTTTACAATTTCACGTCAAAAAATGGCTAAAATTCCAGTTGAAATGTTTTCAAAGTCCCTTAAAAATTTTCCAATTTTTGTCCCAATTCTTCCCATTCCCATTGAAACTTTTCAAATCCCTCTCAAAATTGTTGAAATTCTCTTGAAGCTTTTAAAATTCTCTCTAGAATTTTCAAAATCCATGTCCACAGGTTTACAATTTCACGTCAAAAAATGGCTAAAATTCCAGTTGAAATTTTTTCAAAGTCCCTTCAAAATTTTCCAATTTTTGTCCCAATTCTTCCCATTCCCATTGAAACTTTTCAAATCCCTCTCAAAATTGTTGAAATTCTCTTGAAGCTTTTAAAATTCTCTCTAGAATTTTCAAAATCCATGTCCACATGTTTACAATTTCACGTCAAAAATGGCTAAAATTCCAGTTGAAATTTTTTCAAAGTCCCTTAAAAATTTTCCAATTTTTGTCCCAATTCTTCCCATTCCCATTGAAACTTTTCAAATCCCTCTCAAAATTGTTGAAATTCTCTTGAAGCTTTTAAAATTCTCTCTAGAATTTTCAAAATCCATGTCCACATGTTTACAATTTCACGTCAAAAAATGGCTAAAATTCCAGTTGAAATTTTTTCAAAGTCCCTTAAAAATTTTCCAATTTTTGTCCCAATTCTTCCCATTCCCATTGAAACTTTTCAAATCCCTCTCAAAATTGTTGAAATTCTCTTGAAGCTTTTAAAATTCTCTCTAGAATTTTCAAAATCCATGTCCACATGTTTACAATTTCACGTCAAAAAATGGCTAAAATTCCAGTTGAAATTTTTTCAAAGTCCCTTAAAAATTTTCCAATTTTTGTCCCAATTCTTCCCATTCCCATTGAAACTTTTCAAATCCCTCTCAAAAGTGTTGAAATTCTCTTGAAGCTTTTAAAATTCTCTCTAGAATTTTCAAAATCCATGTCCACATGTTTACAATTTCACGTCAAAAAATGGCTAAAATTCCAGTTGAAATTTTTTCAAAGTCCCTTCAAAATTTTCCAATTTTTGTCCCAATTCTTCCCATTCCCATTGAAACTTTTCAAATCCCTCTCAAAAGTGTTGAAATTCTCTTGAAGCTTTTAAAATTCTCTCCAGAATTTTCAAAATCCATGTCCACATGTTTACAATTTCACATCAAGAATGTTAAAATTCCAGTTGAAATTTTTTCAAAGTCCCTTAAAAATTTTCCAATTTTTGTCCCAATTCTTCCCATTCCCATTGAAACTTTTCCAATCCCTCTCAAAATTGTTGAAATTCTCTTGAAGCTTTTAAAATTCTCTCTAGAATTTTCAAAATCCATGTCCACAGGTTTACAATTTCACGTCAAAAAATGGCTAAAATTCCAGTAGAAATTTTTTCAAAGTCCCTTAAAAATTTTCCAATTTTTGTCCCAATTCTTCCCATTCCCATTGAAACTTTTCAAATCCCTCTCCAAATGGTTGAAATTCTCTTGAAGCTTTTAAAATTCTCTCTAGAATTTTCAAAATCCATGTCCACATGTTTACAATTTCACGTTAAAAAAATGGCTAAAATTCCAGTTGAAATTTTTTCAAAGTCCCTTAAAAATTTTCCAATTTTTGTCCCAATTCTTCCCATTCCCATTGAAACTTTTCAAATCCCTCTCCAAATTGCTGAAATTCTCTTGAAGCTTTTAAAATTCTCTCTAGAATTTTCAAAATCCATGTCCACATGTTTACAATTTCACGTCAAAAAATGGCTAAAATTCCAGTGGAAATTTTTTCAAAGTCCCTTAAAAATTTTCCAATTTTTGTCCCAATTCTTCCCATTCCCATTGAAACTTTTCAAATCCCTCTCCAAATTGTTGAAATTCTCTTGAAGCTTTTAAAATTCTCTCCAGAATTTTCAAAATCCATGTCCACATGTTTACAATTTCACGTCAAAAAATGGCTAAAATTCCAGTGGAAATTTTTTCAAAGTCCCTTAAAAATTTTCCAATTTTTGTCCCAATTCTTCCCATTCCCATTGAAACTTTTCCAATCCCTCTCCAAATGGTTGAAATTCTCTTGAAGCTTTTAAAATTCTCTCTAGAATTTTCAAAATCCATGTCCACATGTTTACAATTTCACATAAAAAAATGGCTAAAATTCCAGTTGAAATTTTTTCAAAGTCCCTTAAAAATTTTCCAATTTTTGTCCCAATTCTTCCCATTCCCATTGAAACTTTTCAAATCCCTCTCAAAATTGTTGAAATTCTCTTGAAGCTTTTAAAATTCTCTCTAGAATTTTCAAAATCCATGTCCACATGTTTACAATTTCACGTCAAAAAATGGCTAAAATTCCAGTTGAAATGTTTTCAAAGTCCCTTAAAAATTTTCCAATTTTTGTCCCAATTCTTCCCATTCCCATTGAAACTTTTCAAATCCCTCTCAAAATTGTTGAAATTCTCTTGAAGCTTTTAAAATTCTCTCTAGAATTTTCAAAATCCATGTCCACAGGTTTACAATTTCACGTCAAAAAATGGCTAAAATTCCAGTTGAAATTTTTTCAAAGTCCCTTAAAAATTTTCCAATTTTTGTCCCAATTCTTCCCATTCCCATTGAAACTTTTCAAATCCCTCTCAAAATTGTTCAAATTCTCTTGAAGCTTTTAAAATTCTCTCTAGAATTTTCAAAATCCATGTCCACATGTTTACAATTTCACGTCAAAAATGGCTAAAATTCCAGTTGAAATTTTTTCAAAGTCCCTTAAAAATTTTCCAATTTTTGTCCCAATTCTTCCCATTCCCATTGAAACTTTTCAAATCCCTCTCAAAATTGTTGAAATTCTCTTGAAGCTTTTAAAATTCTCTCTAGAATTTTCAAAATCCATGTCCACATGTTTACAATTTCACGTCAAAAAATGGCTAAAATTCCAGTTGAAATTTTTTCAAAGTCCCTTCAAAATTTTCCAATTTTTGTCCCAATTCTTCCCATTCCCATTGAAACTTTTCAAATCCCTCTCAAAATTGTTGAAATTCTCTTGAAGCTTTTAAAATTCTCTCTAGAATTTTCAAAATCCATGTCCACATGTTTACAATTTCACATAAAAAAATGGCTAAAATTCCCGTTGAAATGTTTTCAAAGTCCCTTAAAAATTTTCCAATTTTTGTCCCAATTCTTCCCATTCCCATTGAAACTTTTCAAATCCCTCTCAAAATTGTTGAAATTCTCTTGAAGCTTTTAAAATTCTCTCCAGAATTTTCAAAATCCATGTCCACATGGTTACAATTTCACGTCAAAAAATGGCTAAAATTCCCGTTGAAATTTTTTCAAAGTCCCTTCAAAATTTTCCAATTTTTGTCCCAATTCTTCCCATTCCCATTGAAACTTTTCAAATCCCTCTCCAAATGGTTGAAATTCTCTTGAAGCTTTTAAAATTCTCTCTAGAATTTTCAAAATCCATGTCCACATGGTTACAATTTCACGTCAAAAAATGGCTAAAATTCCAGTTGAAATTTTGTCAAAGTCCCTTAAAAATTTTCCAATTTTTGTCCCAATTCTTCCCATTCCCATTGAAACTTTTCAAATCCCTCCCCAAATTGTTGAAATTCTCTTGAAGCTTTTAAAATTCTCTCTAGAACTTTCAAAATCCATGTCCACATGTTTACAATTTCACATAAAAAAATGGCTAAAATTCCAGTTGAAATTTTTTCAAAGTCCCTTAAAAATTTTCCAATTTTTGTCCCAATTCTTCCCATTCCCATTGAAACTTTTCAAATCCCTCTCAAAATTGTTGAAATTCTGTTGAAGCTTTTAAAATTCTCTCTAGAATTTTCAAAATCCATGTCCACATGTTTACAATTTCACGTCAAAAAATGGCTAAAATTCCAGTTGAAATTTTTTCAAAGTCCCTTCAAAATTTTCCAATTTTTGTCCCAATTCTTCCCATTCCCATTGAAACTTTTCAAATCCCTCTCAAAATTGTTGAAATTCTCTTGAAGCTTTTAAAATTCTCTCTAGAATTTTCAAAATCCATGTCCACATGTTTACAATTTCACATAAAAAAATGGCTAAAATTCCAGTTGAAATTTTTTCAAAGTCCCTTAAAAATTTTCCCAATTTTTGTCCCAATTCTTCCCATTCCCATTGAAACTTTTCAAATCCCTCTCAAAATTGTTGAAATTCTCTTGAAGCTTTTAAAATTCTCTCTAGAACTTTCAAAATCCATGTCCACATGTTTACAATTTCACATAAAAAAATGGCTAAAATTCCCGTTGAAATTTTTTCAAAGTCCCTGAAAAATTTTCCAATTTTTGTCCCAATTCTTCCCATTCCCATTGAAACTTTTCAAATCCCTCTCAAAATTGTTGAAATTCTCTTGAAGCTTTTAAAATTCTCTCCAGAATTTTCAAAATCCATGTCCACATGGTTACAATTTCACGTCAAAAAATGGCTAAAATTCCCGTTGAAATTTTTTCAAAGTCCCTTCAAAATTTTCCAATTTTTGTCCCAATTCTTCCCATTCCCATTGAAACTTTTCAAATCCCTCTCAAAATTGTTGAAATTCTCTTGAAGCTTTTAAAATTCTCTCTAGAATTTTCAAAATCCATGTCCACATGGTTACAATTTCACGTCAAAAAATGGCTAAAATTCCAGTTGAAATTTTGTCAAAGTCCCTTAAAAATTTTCCAATTTTTGTCCCAATTCTTCCCATTCCCATTGAAACTTTTCAAATCCCTCTCCAAATTGTTGAAATTCTCTTGAAGCTTTTAAAATTCTCTCTAGAACTTTCAAAATCCATGTCCACATGTTTACAATTTCACATAAAAAAATGGCTAAAATTCCAGTTGAAATTTTTTCAAAGTCCCTTAAAAATTTTCCAATTTTTGTCCCAATTCTTCCCATTCCCATTGAAACTTTTCAAATCCCTCTCAAAATTGTTGAAATTCTCTTGAAGCTTTTAAAATTCTCTCTAGAATTTTCAAAATCCATGTCCACATGTTTACAATTTCACGTCAAAAAATGGCTAAAATTCCAGTTGAAATTTTTTCAAAGTCCCTTAAAAATTTTCCAATTTTTGTCCCAATTCTTCCCATTCCCATTGAAACTTTTCAAATCCCTCTCAAAATTGTTGAAATTCTCTTGAAGCTTTTAAAATTCTCTCTAGAATTTTCAAAATCCATGTCCACATGTTTACAATTTCACGTCAAAAATGGCTAAAATTCCAGTTGAAATTTTTTCAAAGTCCCTTAAAAATTTTCCAATTTTTGTCCCAATTCTTCCCATTCCCATTGAAACTTTTCAAATCCCTCTCAAAATTGTTGAAATTCTCTTGAAGCTTTTAAAATTCTCTCTAGAATTTTCAAAATCCATGTCCACATGTTTACAATTTCACGTCAAAAAATGGCTACAATTCCAGTTGAAATTTTTTCAAAGTCCCTTCAAAATTTTCCAATTTTTGTCCCAATTCTTCCCATTCCCATTGAAACTTTTCAAATCCCTCTCAAAATTGTTGACATTCTCTTGAAGCTTTTAAAATTCTCTCTAGAATTTTCAAAATCCATGGCCACAGGTTTACAATTTCACGTCAAAAAATGGCTACAATTCCAGTTGAAATGTTTTCAAAGTCCCTTAAAAATTTTCCAATTTTTGTCCCAATTCTTCCCATTCCCATTGAAACTTTTCAAATCCCTCTCAAAATTGTTGAAATTCTCTTGAAGCTTTTAAAATTCTCTCTAGAATTTTCAAAATCCATGTCCACAGGTTTACAATTTCACGTCAAAAAATGGCTAAAATTCCAGTTGAAATCTTTTCAAAGTCCCTGAAAAATTTTCCAATTTTTGTCCCAATTCTTCCCATTCCCATTGAAACTTTTCAAATCCCTCTCCAAATTGTTGAAATTCTCTTGAAGCTTTTAAAATTCTCTCTAGAATTTTCAAAATCCATGTCCACATGTTTACAATTTCGCGTCAAAAAATGGCTAAAATTCCAGTTGAAATTTTTTCAAAGTCCCTTAAAAATTTTCCAATTTTTGTCCCAATTCTTCCCATTCCCATTGAAACTTTTCAAATCCCTCTCAACATTGTTGAAATTCTCTTGAAGCTTTTAAAATTCTCTCCAGAATTTTCAAAATCCATGTCCACATGTTTACAATTTCACGTCAAAAATGCTAAAATTCCAGTTGAAATGTTTTCAAAGTCCCTTAAAAATTTTCCAATTTTTGTCCCAATTCTTCCCATTCCCATTGAAACTTTTCAAATCCCTCTCAACTTTGTTGAAATTCTGTTGAAGCTTTTAAAATTCTCTCTAGAATTTTCAAAATCCATGTCCACATGTTTACAATTTCACGTCAAAAAATGGCTAAAATTCCAGTTGAAATTTTTTCAAAGTCCCTGAAAAATTTTCCAATTTTTGTCCCAATTCTTCCCATTCCCATTGAAACTTTTCAAATCCCTCTCAAAATTGTTGAAATTCTCTTGAAGCTTTTAAAATTCTCTCTAGAATTTTCTAAATCCATGTCCACAGGTTTACAATTTCACGTCAAAAAATGGCTAAAATTCCAGTTGAAATTTTTTCAAAGTCCCTTAAAAATTTTCCAATTTTTGTCCCAATTCTTCCCATTCCCATTGAAACTTTTCAAATCCCTCTCAAAATTGTTGAAATTCTCTTGAAGCTTTTAAAATTCTCTCTAGAATTTTCTAAATCCATGTCCACAGGTTTACAATTTCACGTCAAAAAATGGCTAAAATTCCAGTTGAAATTTTTTCAAAGTCCCTGAAAAATTTTCCAATCTTTGTCCCAATTCTTCCCATTCCCATTGAAACTTTTCAAATCCCTCTCAAAATTGTTGAAATTCTCTTGAAGCTTTTAAAATTCTCTCTAGAATTTTCAAAATCCATGTCCACATGTTTACAATTTCACGTCAAAAAATGGCTAAAATTCCAGTTGAAATTTTTTCAAAGTCCCTTAAAAATTTTCCAATTTTTGTCCCAATTCTTCCCATTCCCATTGAAACTTTTCAAATCCCTCTCAAAATTGTTGAAATTCTCTTGAAGCTTTTAAAATTCTCTCTAGAATTTTCTAAATCCATGTCCACAGGTTTACAATTTCACGTCAAAAAATGGCTACAATTCCAGTTGAAATTTTTTCAAAGTCCCTGAAAAATTTTCCAATTTTTGTCCCAATTCTTCCCATTCCCATTGAAACTTTTCAAATCCCTCTCAAAATTGTTGAAATTCTCTTGAAGCTTATAAAATTCTCTCCAGAATTTTCAAAATCCATGTCCACATGTTTACAATTTCACGTCAAAAATGCTAAAATTCCAGTTGAAATTTTTTCAAAGTCCCTTAAAAATTTTCCAATTTTTGTCCCAATTCTTCCCATTCCCATTGAAACTTTTCAAATCCCTCTCAAAATGGTTGAAATTCTCTTGAAGCTTTTAAAATTCTCTCTAGAATTTTCAAAATCCATGTCCACATGTTTACAATTTCACGTCAAAAATGCTAAAATTCCAGTTGAAATTTTTTCAAAGTCCCTTAAAAATTTTCCAATTTTTGTCCCAATTCTTCCCATTCCCATTGAAACTTTTCAAATCCCTCTCAAAATTGTTGAAATTCTCTTGAAGCTTTTAAAATTCTCTCGAGAATTTTCAAAATCCGTGTCCACATGTTTACAATTTCACGTCAAAAAATGGCTACAATTCCAGTTGAAATTTTTTCAAAGTCCCTTAAAAATTTTCCAATTTTTGTCCCAATTCTTCCCATTCCCATTGAAACTTTTCAAATCCCTCTCAACATTGTTGAAATTCTCTTGAAGCTTTTAAAATTCTCTCTAGAATTTTCAAAATCCATGGCCACATGTTCACAATTTCACGTCAAAAAATGGCTAAAATTCCAGTTGAAATTTTTTCAAAGTCCCTTAAAAATTTTCCAATTTTTGTCCCAATTCTTCCCATTCCCATTGAAACTTTTCAAATCCCTCTCAAAATTGTTGAAATTCTCTTGAAGCTTTTAAAATTCTCTCTAGAATTTTCAAAATCCATATCCACATGTTTACAATTTCACGTCAAAAAATGGCTACAATTCCAGTTGAAATTTTTTCAAAGTCCCTTAAAAATTTTCCAATTTTTGTCCCAACTCTTCCCATTCCCATTGAAACTTTTCAAATCCCTCTCAACATTGTTGAAATTCTCTTGAAGCTTTTAAAATTCTCTCTAGAATTTTCAAAATCCATGTCCACATGTTTACAATTTCACGTCAAAAAATGGCTAAAATTCCAGTTGAAATTTTTTCAAAGTCCCTTAAAATTTTCCAATTTTTGTCCCAATTCTTCCCATTCCCATTGAAACTTTTCAAATCCCTCTCAAAATTGTTGAAATTCTCTTGAAGCTTTTAAAATTCTCTCTAGAATTTTCAAAATCCATGTCCACATGTTTACAATTTCACGTCAAAAAATGGCTAAAATTCCAGTTGAAATGTTTTCAAAGTCCCTTAAAAATTTTCCAATTTTTGTCCCAATTCTTCCCATTCCCATTGAAACTTTTCAAATCCCTCTCAAAATTGTTGAAATTCTCTTGAAGCTTTTAAAATTCTCTCTAGAATTTTCTAAATCCATGTCCACATGTTTACAATTTCACGTCAAAAATGGCTAAAATTCCAGTTGAAATTTTTTCAAAGTCCCTTATAAATTTTCCAATTTTTGTCCCAATTCTTCCCATTCCCATTGAAACTTTTCAAATCCCTCTCAACATTGTTGAAATTCTCTTGAAGCTTTTAAAATTCTCTCTAGAATTTTCAAAATCCACGTCCACATGTTTACAATTTCACGTCAAAAAATGGCTAAAATTCCAGTTGAAATGTTTTCAAAGTCCCTTAAAAATTTTCCAATTTTTGTCCCAATTCTTCCCATTCCCATTGAAACTTTTCAAATCCCTCTCAAAATTGTTGAAATTCTCTTGAAGCTTTTAAAATTCTCTCTAGAATTTTCAAAATCCATGTCCACATGTTTACAATTTCACGTCAAAAAATGGCTACAATTCCAGTTGAAATGTTTTCAAAGTCCCTTAAAAATTTTCCAATTTTTGTCCCAATTCTTCCCATTCCCATTGAAACTTTTCAAATCCCTCTCAAAATTGTTGAAATTCTCTTGAAGCTTTTAAAATTCTCTGTAGAATTTTCAAAATCCATGTCCACAGGTTTACAATTTCACGTCAAAAAATGGCTAAAATTCCAGTTGAAATCTTTTCAAAGTCCCTGAAAAATTTTCCAATTTTTGTCCCAATTCTTCCCATTCCCATTGAAACTTTTCAAATCCCTCTCAACATTGTTGAAATTCTGTTGAAGCTTTTAAAATTCTCTCTAGAATTTTCTAAATCCATGTCCACAGGTTTACAATTTCACGTCAAAAAATGGCTACAATTCCAGTTGAAATTTTTTCAAAGTCCCTTAAAAATTTTCCAATTTTTGTCCCAATTCTTCCCATTCCCATTGAAACTTTTCAAATCCCTCTCAAAATTGTTGAAATTCTCTTGAAGCTTTTAAAATTCTCTCCAGAATTTTCAAAATCCATGTCCACAGGTTTACAATTTCACGTCAAAAAATGGCTAAAATTCCAGTTGAAATTTTTTCAAAGTCCCTGAAAAATTTTCCAATTTTTGTCCCAATTCTTCCCATTCCCATTGAAACTTTTCAAATCCCTCTCAACATTGTTGAAATTCTGTTGAAGCTTTTAAAATTCTCTCTAGAATTTTCAAAATCCATGTCCACACGTTTACAATTTCACGTCAAAAAATGGCTAAAATTCCAGTTGAAATTTTTTCAAAGTCCCTTAAAAATTTTCCAATTTTTGTCCCAATTCTTCCCATTCCCATTGAAACTTTTCAAATCCCTCTCAACATTGTTGAAATTCTCTTGAAGCTTTTAAAATTCTCTCTAGAATTTTCAAAATCCATGTCCACATGTTTACAATTTCACGTCAAAAAATGGCTACAATTCCAGTTGAAATTTTTTCAAAGTCCCTTAAAAATTTTCCAATTTTTGTCCCAATTCTTCCCATTCCCATTGAAACTTTTCAAATCCCTCTCAAAATTGTTGAAATTCTCTTGAAGCTTTTAAAATTCTCTCTAGAATTTTCAAAATCCATGTCCACAGGTTTACAATTTCACGTCAAAAATGCTAAAATTCCAGTTGAAATTTTTTCAAAGTCCCTTAAAAATTTTCCAATTTTTGTCCCAATTCTTCCCATTCCCATTGAAACTTTTCAAATCCCTCTCAACATTGTTGAAATTCTGTTGAAGCTTTTAAAATTCTCTCTAGAATTTTCAAAATCCATGTCCACATGTTCACTATTTCACATAAAAAAATGGCTAAAATTCCAGTTGAAATTTTTTCAAAGTCCCTTAAAAATTTTCCAATTTTTGTCCCAATTCTTCCCATTCCCATTGAAACTTTTCAAATCCCTCTCAACATTGTTGAAATTCTCTTGAAGCTTTTAAAATTCTCTCTAGAATTTTCAAAATCCATGTCCACATGTTTACAATTTCACGTCAAAAAATGGCTAAAATTCCAGTTGAAATGTTTTCAAAGTCCCTTCAAAATTTTCCAATTTTTGTCCCAATTCTTCCCATTCCTATTGAAACTTTTCAAATCCCTCTCAAAATTGTTGAAATTCTCTTGAAGCTTTTAAAATTCTCTCTAGAATTTTCTAAATCCATGTCCACAGGTTTACAATTTCACGTCAAAAAATGGCTAAAATTCCAGTTGAAATTTTTTCAAAGTCCCTTAAAAATTTTCCAATTTTTGTCCCAATTCTTCCCATTCCCATTGAAACGTTTCAAATCCCTCTCCAAATTGTTGAAATTCTCTTGAAGCTTTTAAAATTCTCTCTAGAATTTTCAAAATCCATGTCCACATGTTTACAATTTCACGTCAAAAAATGGCTACAATTCCAGTTGAAATTTTTTCAAAGTCCCTTCAAAATTTTCCAATTTTTGTCCCAATTCTTCCCATTCCCATTGAAACTTTTCAAATCCCTCTCAACATTGTTGAAATTCTCTTGAAGCTTTTAAAATTCTCTCCAGAATTTTCAAAATCCATGTCCACATGTTTACAATTTCACGTCAAAAATGCTAAAATTCCAGTTGAAATTTTTTCAAAGTCCCTTAAAAATTTTCCAATTTTTGTCCCAATTCTTCCCATTCCCATTGAAACTTTTCAAATCCCTCTCAAAATTGTTGAAATTCTCTTGAAGCTTTTAAAATTCTCTCTAGAATTTTCAAAATCCATGTCCACATGTTTACAATTTCACATCAAAAAATGGCTACAATTCCAGTTGAAATTTTTTCAAAGTCCCTTAAAAATTTTCCAATTTTTGTCCCAATTCTTCCCATTCCCATTGAAACTTTTCAAATCCCTCTCAAAATTCTTGAAATTCTGTTGAAGCTTTTAAAATTCTCTCTAGAATTTTCTAAATCCATGTCCACAGGTTTACAATTTCACGTCAAAAAATGGCTAAAATTCCAGTTGAAATTTTTTCAAAGTCCCTGAAAAATTTTCCAATTTTTGTCCCAATTCTTCCCATTCCCATTGAAACTTTTCAAATCCCTCTCAACATTGTTGAAATTCTCTTGAAGCTTTTAAAATTCTCTCTAGAATTTTCAAAATCCATGTCCACATGTTTACAATTTCACGTCAAAAATGCTAAAATTCCAGTTGAAATTTTTTCAAAGTCCCTTAAAAATTTTCCAATTTTTGTCCCAATTCTTCCCATTCCCATTGAAACTTTCCAAATCCCTCTCAACATTGTTGAAATTCTCTTGAAGCTTTTAAAATTCTCTCTAGAATTTTCAAAATCCATGTCCACATGTTTACAATTTCACGTCAAAAATGCTAAAATTCCAGTTGAAATTTTTTCAAAGTCCCTTAAAAATTTTCCAATTTTTGTCCCAATTCTTCCCATTCCCATTGAAACTTTTCAAATCCCTCGCAAAATTGTTGAAATTCTCTTGAAGCTTTTAAAGTTCTCTCTAGAATTTTCAAAATCCATGTCCACATGTTTACAATTTCACGTCAAAAATGGCTAAAATTCCAGTTGAAATTTTTTCAAAGTCCCTTCAAAATTTTCCAATTTTTGTCCCAATTCTTCCCATTCCCATTGAAACTTTTCAAATCCCTCTCAACATTGTTGAAATTCTCTTGAAGCTTTTAAAATTCTCTCTAGAATTTTCAAAATCCACGTCCACATGTTTACAATTTCACGTCAAAAAATGGCTAAAATTCCAGTTGAAATGTTTTCAAAGTCCCTTAAAAATTTTCCAATTTTTGTCCCAATTCTTCCCATTCCCATTGAAACTTTTCAAATCCCTCTCAAAATTGTTGAAATTCTCTTGAAGCTTTTAAAATTCTCTCTAGAATTTTCAAAATCCATGTCCACATGTTTACAATTTCACGTCAAAAAATGGCTAAAATTCCAGTTGAAATTTTTTCAAAGTCCCTTAAAAATTTTCCAATTTTTGTCCCAATTCTTCCCATTCCCATTGAAACTTTTCAAATCCCTCTCAAAATTGTTGAAATTCTCTTGAAGCTTTTAAAGTTCTCTCTAGAATTTTCTAAATCCATGTCCACAGGTTTACAATTTCACGTCAAAAAATGGCTAAAATTCCAGTTGAAATTTTTTCAAAGTCCCTTCAAAATTTTCCAATTTTTGTCCCAATTCTTCCCATTCCCATTGAAACTTTTCAAATCCCTCTCAAAATTGTTGAAATTCTCTTGAAGCTTTTAAAATTCTCTCTAGAATTTTCAAAATCCATTTCCACATGTTTAGAATTTCACGTCAAAAAATGGCTAAAATTCCAGTTGAAATGTTTTCAAAGTCCCTTAAAAATTTTCCAATTTTTGTCCCAATTCTTCCCATTCCCATTGAAACTTTTCAAATCCCTCTCAAAATTGTTGAAATTCTCTTGAAGCTTTTAAAATTCTCTCTAGAATTTTCAAAATCCATGTCCACAGGTTTACAATTTCACGTCAAAAAATGGCTAAAATTCCAGTTGAAATTTTTTCCAAGTCCCTTAAAAATTTTCCAATTTTTGTCCCAATTCTTCCCATTCCCATTGAAACTTTTCAAATCCCTCTCAAAATTGTTGAAATTCTCTTGAAGCTTTTAAAATTCTCTCTAGGATTTTCAAAATCCACGTCCACATGTTTACAATTTCACGTCAAAAATGGCTAAAATTCCAGTTGAAATTTTTTCAAAGTCCCTTAAATTTTTCCAATTTTTGTCCCAATTCTTCCCATTCCTATTGAAACTTTCAAATCCCTCTCAAAATTGTTGAAATTCTCTTGAAGCTTTTAAAATTCTCTCTAGAATTTTCAAAATCCATGTCCACAGGTTTACAATTTCACGTCAAAAAATGGCTACAATTCCAGTTGAAATGTTTTCAAAGTCCCTTAAAAATTTTCCAATTTTTGTCCCAATTCTTCCCATTCCCATTGAAACTTTTCAAATCCCTCTCAAAATTGTTGAAATTCTCTTGACGCTTTTAAAATTCTCTGTAGAATTTTCAAAATCCATGTCCACAGGTTTACAATTTCACGTCAAAAAATGGCTAAAATTCCAGTTGAAATCTTTTCAAAGTCCCTGAAAAATTTTCCAATTTTTGTCCCAATTCTTCCCATTCCCATTGAAACTTTTCAAATCCCTCTCCAAATTGTTGAAATTCTCTTGAAGCTTTTAAAATTCTCTCTAGAATTTTCAAAATCCATGTCCACATGTTCACAATTTCACGTCAAAAATGGCTAAAATTCCAGTTGAAATTTTTTCAAAGTCCCTTAAAAATTTTCCAATTTTTGTCCCAATTCTTCCCATTCCCATTGAAACTTTTCAAATCCCTCTCAACATTGTTGAAATTCTCTTGAAGCTTTTAAAATTCTCTCTAGAATTTTCAAAATCCATGTCCACATGTTTACAATTTCACGTCAAAAAATGGCTACAATTCCAGTTGAAATTTTTTCAAAGTCCCTTAAAAATTTTCCAATTTTTGTCCCAATTCTTCCCATTCCCATTGAAACTTTTCAAATCCCTCTCAAAATTGTTGAAATTCTCTTGAAGCTTTTAAAATTCTCTCTAGAATTTTCAAAATCCATGTACACATGTTTACAATTTCACGGAATAAAATGGCTAAAATTCCAGTTGAAATTTTTTCAAAGTCCCTTAAAAATTTTCCAATTTTTGTCCCAATTCTTCCCATTCCCATTGAAACTTTTCAAATCCCTCTCAACATTGTTGAAATTCTGTTGAAGCTTTTAAAATTCTCTCTAGAATTTTCAAAATCCATGTCCACATGTTCACAATTTCACATAAAAAAATGGCTAAAATTCCAGTTGAAATTTTTTCAAAGTCCCTTCAAAATTTTCCAATTTTTGTCCCAATTCTTCCCATTCCCATTGAAACTTTTCAAATCCCTCTCAACATTGTTGAAATTCTCTTGAAGCTTTTAAAATTCTCTCTAGAATTTTCAAAATCCATGTCCACATGTTTACAATTTCACGTCAAAAAATGGCTAAAATTCCAGTTGAAATTTTTTCAAAGTCCCTTAAAAATTTTCCAATTTTTGTCCCAATTCTTCCCATTCCCATTGAAACTTTTCAAATCCTCTCAACATTGTTGAAATTCTCTTGAAGCTTTTAAAATTCTCTCTAGAATTTTCAAAATCCATGTCCACAGGTTTACAATTTCACGTCAAAAAATGGCTAAAATTCCAGTTGAAATTTTTTTCAAAGTCCCTTAAAAATTTTCCAATTTTTGTCCCAATTCTTCCCATTCCCATTGAAACTTTTCAAATCCCTCTCAAAATTGTTGAAATTCTCTTGAAGCTTTTAAAATTCTCTCTAGAATTTTCAAAATCCATGTCCACATGTTTACAATTTCACGTCAAAAAATGGCTACAATTCCAGTTGAAATTTTTTCAAAGTCCCTGAAAAATTTTCCAATTTTTGTCCCAATTCTTCCCATTCCCATTGAAACTTTTCAAATCCCTCTCAAAATTGTTGAAATTCTCTTGAAGCTTTTAAAATTCTCTCTAGAATTTTCTAAATCCATGTCCACAGGTTTACAATTTCACGTCAAAAAATGGCTAAAATTCCAGTTGAAATTTTTTCAAAGTCCCTTCAAAATTTTCCAATTTTTGTCCCAATTCTTCCCATTCCCATTGAAACTTTTCAAATCCCTCTCAAAATTGTTGAAATTCTCTTGAAGCTTTTAAAATTCTCTCTAGAATTTTCAAAATCCATGTCCACATGTTTACAATTTCACGTCAAAAAATGGCTAAAATTCCAGTTGAAATTTTTTCAAAGTCCCTGAAAAATTTTCCAATTTTTGTCCCAATTCTTCCCATTCCCATTGAAACTTTTCAAATCCCTCTCAAAATTGTTGAAATTCTCTTGAAGCTTTTAAAATTCTCTCTAGAATTTTCAAAATCCATGTCCACATATTTACAATTTCACGTCAAAAAATGGCTAAAATTCCAGTTGAAATTTTTTCAAAGTCCCTTCAAAATTTTCCAATTTTTGTCCCAATTCTTCCCATTCCCATTGAAACTTTTCAAATCCCTCTCAAAATTGTTGAAATTCTCTTGAAGCTTTTAAAATTCTCTGTAGAATTTTCAAAATCCATGTCCACAGGTTTACAATTTCACGTCAAAAAATGGCTAAAATTCCAGTTGAAATCTTTTCAAAGTCCCTGAAAAATTTTCCAATTTTTGTCCCAATTCTTCCCATTCCCATTGAAACTTTTCAAATCCCTCTCCAAATTGTTGAAATTCTCTTGAAGCTTTTAAAATTCTCTCTAGAATTTTCAAAATCCATGTCCACAGGTTTACAATTTCACGTCAAAAAATGGCTAAAATTCCAGTTGAAATTTTTTCAAAGTCCCTTCAAAATTTTCCAATTTTTGTCCCAATTCTTCCCATTCCCATTGAAACTTTTCAAATCCCTCTCAAAATTGTTGAAATTCTCTTGAAGCTTTTAAAATTCTCTCTAGAATTTTCAAAATCCATGTCCACATGTTTACAATTTCACGTCAAAAAATGGCTAAAATTCCAGTTGAAATTTTTCAAAGTCCCTTAAAAATTTTCCAATTTTTGTCCCAATTCTTCCCATTCCCATTGAAACTTTTCAAATCCCTCTCAACATTGTTGAAATTCTCTTGAAGCTTTTAAAATTCTCTCTAGAATTTTCAAAATCCATGTCCACATGTTCACAATTTCACATAAAAAAATGGCTAAAATTCCAGTTGAAATTTTTTCAAAGTCCCTGAAAAATTTTCCAATTTTTGTCCCAATTCTTCCCATTCCCATTGAAACTTTTCAAATCCCTCTCAACATTGTTGAAATTCTCTTGAAGCTTTTAAAATTCTCTCTAGAATTTTCAAAATCCATGTCCACATGTTTACAATTTCACGTCAAAAAATGGCTAAAATTCCAGTTGAAATTTTTTCAAAGTCCCTTAAAAATTTTCCAATTTTTGTCCCAATTCTTCCCATTCCCATTGAAACTTTTCAAATCCCTCTCAACATTGTTGAAATTCTCTTGAAGCTTTTAAAATTCTCTCTAGAATTTTCAAAATCCATGTCCACATGTTTACAATTTCACGTCAAAAAATGGCTAAAATTCCAGTTGAAATTTTTTCAAAGTCCCCTTAAAAATTTTCCAATTTTTGTCCCAATTCTTCCCATTCCCATTGAAACTTTTCAAATCCCTCTCAAAATTGTTGAAATTCTCTTGAAGCTTTTAAAATTCTCTCTAGAATTTTCTAAATCCATGTCCACATGTTTACAATTTCACGTCAAAAAATGGCTAAAATTCCAGTTGAAATTTTTTCAAAGTCCCTTAAAAATTTTCCAATTTTTGTCCCAATTCTTCCCATTCCCATTGAAACTTTTCAAATCCCTCTCAACATTGTTGAAATTCTCTTGAAGCTTATAAAATTCTCTCCAGAATTTTCAAAATCCATGTCCACATGTTTACAATTTCACGTCAAAAATGCTAAAATTCCAGTTGAAATTTTTTCAAAGTCCCTTAAAAATTTTCCAATTTTTGTCCCAATTCTTCCCATTCCCATTGAAACTTTTCAAATCCCTCTCAAAATTGTTGAAATTCTCTTGAAGTTTTTAAAATTCTCTCCAGAATTTTCAAAATCCATGTCCACATGTTTACAATTTCACGTCAAAAATGCTAAAATTCCAGTTGAAATTTTTTCAAAGTCCCTTAAAAATTTTCCAATTTTTGTCCCAATTCTTCCCATTCCCATTGAAACTTTTCAAATCCCTCTCAACATTGTTGAAATTCTCTTGAAGCTTTTAAAATTCTCTCTAGAATTTTCAAAATCCATGTCCACAGGTTTACAATTTCACGTCAAAAAATGGCTAAAATTCCAGTTGAAATGTTTTCAAAGTCCCTTAAAAATTTTCCAATTTTTGTCCCAATTCTTCCCATTCCTATTGAAACTTTTCAAATCCCTCTCAAAATTGTTGAAATTCTCTTGAAGCTTTTAAAATTCTCTCTAGAATTTTCAAAATCCACGTCCACATGTTTACAATTTCACGTCAAAAATGGCTAAAATTCCAGTTGAAATTTTTTCAAAGTCCCTTAAAAATTTTCCAATTTTTGTCCCAATTCTTCCCATTCCCATTGAAACTTTTCAAATCCCTCTCAAAATTGTTGAAATTCTCTTGAAGCTTTTAAAATTCTCTCTAGAATTTTCAAAATCCATGTCCACAGGTTTACAATTTCACGGAATAAAATGGCTAAAATTCCAGTTGAAATTTTTTCAAAGTCCCTTCAAAATTTTCCAATTTTTGTCCCAATTCTTCCCATTCCCATTGAAACTTTTCAAATCCCTCTCAACATTGTTGAAATTCTCTTGAAGCTTTTAAAATTCTCTCTAGAATTTTCAAAATCCATGTCCACATGTTTACAATTTCACGTCAAAAAATGGCTAAAATTCCCGTTGAAATTTTTTCAAAGTCCCTGAAAAATTTTCCAATTTTTGTCCCAATTCTTCCCATTCCCATTGAAACTTTTCAAATCCCTCTCAACATTGTTGAAATTCTGTTGAAGCTTTTAAAATTCTCTCTAGAATTTTCAAAATCCATGTCCACATGTTCACAATTTCACGTCAAAAAATGGCTACAATTCCAGTTGAAATTTTTTCAAAGTCCCTTAAAAATTTTCCAATTTTTGTCCCAATTCTTCCCATTCCCATTGAAACTTTTCAAATCCCTCTCAACATTGTTGAAATTCTCTTGAAGCTTTTAAAATTCTCTCCAGAATTTTCAAAATCCATGTCCACATGTTTACAATTTCACGTCAAAAATGCTAAAATTCCAGTTGAAATTTTTTCAAAGTCCCTTAAAAATTTTCCAATTTTTGTCCCAATTCTTCCCATTCCCATTGAAACTTTTCAAATCCCTCTCAACATTGTTGAAATTCTCTTGAAGCTTTTAAAATTCTCTCTAGAATTTTCTAAATCCATGTCCACAGGTTTACAATTTCACGTCAAAAAATGGCTAAAATTCCAGTTGAAATTTTTTCAAAGTCCCTGAAAAATTTTCCAATTTTTGTCCCAATTCTTCCCATTCCCATTGAAACTTTTCAAATCCCTCTCAACATTGTTGAAATTCTGTTGAAGCTTTTAAAATTCTCTCTAGAATTTTCAAAATCCATGTCCACATGTTCACAATTTCACGTCAAAAAATGGCTACAATTCCAGTTGAAATTTTTTCAAAGTCCCTTAAAAATTTTCCAATTTTTGTCCCAATTCTTCCCATTCCCATTGAAACTTTTCAAATCCCTCTCAAAATTGTTGAAATTCTCTTGAAGCTTTTAAAATTCTCTCTAGAATTTTCAAAATCCACGTCCACATGTTTACAATTTCACGTCAAAAAATGGCTAAAATTCCAGTTGAAATTTTTTCAAAGTCCCTTAAAAATTTTCCAATTTTTGTCCCAATTCTTCCCATTCC
>NW_028115989.1:0-5000 GCF_964273445.1 Streptopelia decaocto
GGGGGCTGTAGGGGACTGGGGGGGCTAAGGGGACTGGGGGGGCTGTAGGGGACTGGGGGGGCTATAGGGACTGGGGGGGCTATAGGGGGCTGTGGGGGGCTATAGGGGGCTGTGGGGGGGCTGCGGCGGCTCCGGGTCGCTGCTGTGGGGTCCGTAAGGAACCCACGGGGTGTATACGGGATGCCTATGGGAGGGGGCTGTGGGCGTGGCCGCGCGGGAGGGGGCGTGGCCAGCGCCGGCCCCGCCCTCCGCCATCGCCGCGAGCCGCCACCTGCCGCCGCCGCGCGCCGGAACCGGCCCGAACCGGCCCGAAGCGGAACCGGAACCGGCCCCGGCCCGGAGCGGGCGGCCCCGCCGGACCCTCCGCCGGCCATGGGGGGCGGGGGGGGCCGGGGGGGCCGCTGCCGCCGCCCGGCGCGCGGGGCGCGGGGCTGAGCGCGCGCGGGGCCGGAGCCGGAGCCGGAGCCGGAGCCGGCGCGCGGGGCGCGGGGCTGAGCGCGCGGGGCTGAGCGCGCGGGGCTGAGCGCGCGGGCCGGTCCCGCCATGGGCTGCAACATGTGCGTGGTGCAGGCGCGCGACGAGCCGCGCGGGGCGGCGCCGCAGGTACCGGGGGGGGGGGGGGGGGGCGGGGGGGTATACATATATACACATATAGGGGTGTGAGGGAGAGATATATATATATATATATATATATATAGGTGGGGGGGGATATACATATAGGGGTGTGAGGGGATATAGGGTGTGCGAGGGGCCATAGGGGTGTGAGGGGATGTGTATATATATATATATATATATATATATATATAGGGGTGTGTGAGGGGCCATAGGGGGTGTGAGGAGCTATAGAGGAATGTGACGGGCCATAGGGGTGTGTGAGGGGATATATATAGGGGGGTGTGACGGGATATAGAGGAATGCAAGGAGCCATAGGAGTGTGTGAGGATCTATAGGGGTATGTGAGGAGCCATAGGGGTGTGTGATGGGCTATAGGGGTGTGTGAAGGGATATATATAGGGGTGTGTGAGGGGATATAGGGGGCGTGTGAGGATCTATAGGAGTGTGTGAGGATCTATAGCGGCGTGTGAGGATCTATAGGGGTGTGTGAGGGGATATAGGGGTGTGTGAGGGGATATAGGGGGCGTGTGAGGATCTATAGCGGCGTGTGAGGGGATATAGGGGGCGTGTGAGGATCTATAGGGGTGTGTGAGGGGATATAGGGGGCGTGTGAGAATCTATAGGGTGTGTGTGAGGATCTATAGGGGTGTGTGAGGGGCCGGGCGAGCCAGAACCGGGGGGTGTGGGGTCTATAGGGGCCGGCGGGGGGGCTATAGGGGTGTGGACAATGGGGTCTATAGGGGCAGGTATGGGGGTCTATGGGGTCTATAGGGGCTGGCGGGGGGGCTATAGGGGTGGGACAATGGGGTCTATAGGGGCAGGTATGGGGGTCTATGGGCTCTATAGGGGTGTGGACAATGGGGTCTATAGGGGCAGGTATGGGGGTCTATGGGCTCTATAGGGGTGTGGACAATGGGGTCTATAGGGGCAGGGGGCGGGGCTGGCGGCTCTAAGGGGGGTGGGGGGTCCCCATCCCCCCGCCGGTTTCCATGGCAACCGCTGCCGCCGTTTCCGGGCGAGCGCAGACAATGGAGGGGGGGGGGGGGGGGGGGCTGAGCCCCCGGGGCGCCCTGACCCCCCCGCCCCCCCCCCCCAGGTGAGCGGGAAGGAGGCGCCGCGGGGGGGGCGGGGCCGGGGGGGCCCCCGCGAGCCGCTGGTGCTGCAGGTGCTGAGGCGCCGCCCCCCCCCGAGCGGCGGGACCGCCCCCCCGGGACCCGCCCCCCCCGCCCCCCTGGGGGGGGCCGGGGCCGGGACCCCCCCCCGCCGGCGGCCTCGTGGACAGCGGCACCCAGACGGACATCAGCTTCGGGGGGGCCGAGCCGTGAGTGCCCGGGAGCCCCCAGACCCCCATGGAGCCCCCAGAGCCCCCCAGACCCCCATGGAGCCCCCAGAGCCCCCCCAGACCCCCATGGAGCCCCCTGCCCCACAGAGCCCCCCCAGAGCCCCATGGAGCCCCCTGCCCCACAGAGACCCCCAGAGCCCCCCCAGACCCCCATGGAGCCCCCAGACCCCCATGGAGCCCCCTGCCCCACAGAGACCCCCCAGAGCCCCCCCAGACCCCCATGGGAGCCCCCAGACCCCCATGGAGCCCCCTGCCCCACAGAGCCCCCCCAGAGCCCCCCAGACCCCCATGGAGCCCCCAGAGCCCCCCCAGACCCCCATGGAGCCCCCTGCCCCACAGAGACCCCCAGAGCCCCCCCAGACCCCCATGGAGCCCCCTGCCCCACAGAGACCCCCAGAGCCCCCCCAGACCCCCATGGAGCCCCCAGACCCCCATGGAGCCCCCTGAGCCCCATGGAGCCCCCAGACCCCCATGGAGCCCCCTGAGCCCCCAGAGCCCCCCAGAGCCCCCCCAGACCCCCATGGAGCCCCAGACCCCCATGGAGCCCCCTGAGCCCCCCAGAGACCCCCAGAGCCCCCCCAGACCCCCATGGAGCCCCCTGAGCCCCATGGAGCCCCCTGCCCCACAGAGACCCCCCAGAGCCCCCCCAGACCCCCATGGAGCCCCCTGCCCCACAGAGACCCCCAGAGCCCCCCCAGACCCCCATGGAGCCCCTGCCCCACAGAGCCCCCCAGACCCCATGGAGCCCCCAGACCCCCATGGAGCCCCCTGCCCCACAGAGCCCCCCAGACCCCCATGGAGCCCCCAGACCCCCATGGAGCCCCCCAGAGCCCCCCCAGACCCCCATGGAGCCCCCAGACCCCCATGGAGCCCCCTGAGCCCCCAGAGACCTTCCAGCCCCCATGGAACCCCCCTGCCCCACAGAGACCCCCCCCAGAGCCTGGGGACCCCCCCAGAGCCCCATGGACCCCCCCTGAGCCCCACAGGGAGTCCCATGGACCCCCCCGCCCCACAGACCCCCCCCCCAACCCCCGTGGCCTCCTGCGCCCCCCCCTGTACTGTCCCCAAACCGGGTCGTGTCACCTGCGCATATTCAGCCCCATTTTTGCCCCAAAACAAGATGATTTTGGTGATGGAGACCTGCCCCCCCCCCCCCCCACCTAGAGACCCCCTGGGGACCCCAAACCCCCCATTAGGGACCCCAACCCCCGCCTTGGGGACCCCAACACCCCCCAGAGACCCCCTGGGGACCCCTCCCCACCCACTAACCCCTTCCCCCCCAGCCCCCCCGCCCCCCACGACTATTTCGACCCCGCGGATCTGGGGGAGGCCCGAGCGCCCCGAGGAGCTGGAGTACGAGGTGAGGGGGGGGGGGGCGCCGGGGGCGGGGTCCCGGACGCCGGGGTCCCTGGTGGCGGGAGGGGGGGGGGGGTCCCGGACGCCGGGGTCCCTGATGGGGAGGGGTTCCCTGACAGGGGGTCCCGGACGCTGGGGTCCCTGATGGGGGGTCCCTGACTGGGGGGGGGTCCCAGACGCCGGGGTCCCTGACGGGGGGGTCCCTGACGGGGGGTCCCGGACACTGGGGTCCCTGATGGGGGGTCCCGGACGCCGGGGTCCCTGACCGGGGGGGGGGTCCCGGACGCCGGGGTCCCTGACGGGGGGTCCCGGACGCTGGGGTCCCTGACGGGGGGTCCCGGACACTGGGGTCCCTGACGGGGGGGGGGGGGGTCCCGGACGCCGGGGTCCCTGACGGGGGGTGGGGGTCCCGGACGGGGGGTCCCTGACGGGGGGGGTCCCGGGGGGTCCCGCAGGAGGTGCAGCTGTGCCGGCCCAGTCACCGCGACAAGCTGGGGCTGACGGTTTGTTACCGCACGGACGGCGAGGAGGACGCCGGCATCTACGTGGGGGAGGTACCGGGGGGGGGTCCCGGGGGGCGGGGGGGGGGCCACGGGGACACCGGGGTGCTGACCCCCCCCCAGGTGAACCCCAACAGCATCGCGGCCAAGGACG
The DNA here is from genome assembly GCF_964273445.1 of Streptopelia decaocto. Classification (NCBI taxonomy): domain Eukaryota; kingdom Metazoa; phylum Chordata; class Aves; order Columbiformes; family Columbidae; genus Streptopelia; species Streptopelia decaocto. The sequence continues at coordinate 3,968 of NW_028115989.1, forward strand.
GGCGCATCCGCGAGGGCGACCGCATCGTGCAGGTGGGCTGGGGGCTGGGGGGGCTGGGGGGGCTGGGGGGTCCCGGGGGGGTCCCGACGCTGACCCCCGTGCCCCCCCCCCAGATTAACGGGGTGGAGGTTCAGGACCGCGAGGAGGCCGTGGCCGCGCTGACCCGCCAGCAGCAAACCAGCATCTCGCTGCTGCTGGCGCGGCCCGAGAGCCAGGTGGGGGGGCCGGGGGGGTCCGGGGGGGGTCCTGGGGAGCCAGGTGGGGGGGCCGGGGGGCCAGGGGGGGCCGGGGGGGATCCTGGGGAGCCAGGTGGGGGGGCCGGGGGGGGCCGGGGGGGATCCTGGGGAGCCAGGTGGGGGGCTGGGGGGGGTCCAGGGGGTCTGGGGGGGATCCTGGGGAGCCAGGTGGGGGGGCCGGGGGGGGCCGGGGGTGGTCCTGGGGAGCCAGGTGGGGGGGCCGGGGGGGGCCGGGGGGGATCCTGGGGAGCCAGGTGGGGGGGCCGGGGGGGTCCAGGGGGTCTGGGGGGGCCGGGGGGGATCCTGGGGAGCCAGGTGGGGGGGCCGGGGGGGGCCGGGGGGGATCCTGGGGAGCCAGGTGGGGGGGCCGGGGGGGTCTGGGGGGGATCCTGGGGAGCCAGGTGGGGGGCCGGGGGGGCCGGGGGGGATCCTGGGGAGCCAGGTGGGGGGGGCTGGGGGGTCCGGGGGGGATCCTGGGGAGCCAGGTGGGGGGGCTGGGGGGGGTCCAGGGGGTCTGGGGGGGGCCGGGGGGGATCCTGGGGAGCCAGGTGGGGGGCCGGGGGGTCCGGGGGGATCCTGGGGAGCCAGGTGGGGGGGCCGGGGGGGGTCCGGGGGGGGGTCCTGGGGAGCCGGGGGGTCCTGGGGGCAGGGAATGGGGATGACTGAGGGGTTGGGGGGGCTGTGGACTCCTTGTTGGGTCCCAGGAGGAGCTGGGGGGTATTGGGGGGGGTCCTGGGGGTCTTGGGGGGGGTCATGGGGTCTCGGGGGGTCATGGGGGGCTCGGGGGGGTCCTGGTG
>NW_028115988.1:0-31142 GCF_964273445.1 Streptopelia decaocto
GGTGGGGGGCGGTAAGGGGGGGGCCACGGGTGAGGGTGGGGGGCGGTAAGGGGGGGCCACGGAGGGGATGGTAAAGGGGGTGTCACGGGGCAGGGGTGAGGGATGGTGGGGGGGGTCATGGTGGGGGGTGGCGGCGGCAAGGGGGGGTCACAGGTGGGGGCGGTGAGGGGGGAGCCTCGGGGGGTACGCTAAGGGGATGTCACGGGTGGGGGGTGGTGGGGTGGGATCACAGGTGGGGGTGGGGGATGGTAAGGGGGGGTCACAGGGTGGGGAGGGGCAGTAAGGGGGGGTCACGGGCCGGGGGGGCCGGTAAGGGGGTGCTGCACCCACCGCTCCAGTTCTTGGCCATTTTGAACATGTTGGCAGCGCGGGCGTAGGTGTCGCAGGCGTCCTCGAGCCGCGACGAGCCCCTGGGGACAGCACCAAAACAGCACCAAAATAGCACCCTGGGCACCCAAAATACCCCCATGGCACCCAAAATATCACCTTGGGCACCCAAATACCCTCCCGGGCACTCAAAATACCCCCCATGGCACCCAAAAATCATCCTCCTAGACCTGAAAAACCACCTCCTGGGAACACTAAATACCCACCTGGGCACCCAAAATACCCCCATGGCACCCAAATGTCACCCTGGGCACCCAAATACCCTCCTGGGCACCCAAAATATCACCCTGGGCACCCAAATGTCACCCTGGGCACCCAAATGTCACCCTGGGCACCCAAAATACTCCCCATGGAACCCAAAATATCACCCTGGGCACCCAAAAATCATCCTCCTAGACCTGAAAACGACCTCCTGGGAACACAAAATACCCACCTGGGCACCCAAAATATCATCCTTAGCACCCAAATGTCATCCTGGGCACCCAAATACCCTCCTGGGCACCCAAAATACCCCCCATGGCACCCAAATTACCCTCCTGGACCATAAAATATCCCCACAAGACCCCAAAAATATCATCCTGTGCACCCAAAATATCATCTTGGACCTTAAAATAGACCCCAAAGAGACCTTAAATAGACCCCCAAAAGACCCCAAAAATACTGTGCTTGACACCCAAAATATCAACCTGGGTACCCAAAATATCATCCTTGGCACCCAAAATATCCTCAAAAGACCCCAAAAATATCATCCCGGGCCCCCAAAATATCATCTCAGACCACAAAACATCCCCAAAAGACCCCAAAAATATCATCTTGGACCATCAAATATCCCCACAAGACCCCAAAAATATCATCCTGGGCACCCAAAAGATTGTTTTGGGCACCCAAAATATCATCCTGGGCACCCAAATACCCTCCCAAGCCCCCAAAACACTTTCCTGGGCCATAAAACGTCCTCACAAGACCCCAAAAATATCATTCTTGGCACCAAAAATATCAGCCTGGCACCCAAAACCACCCTAAAGGCCCCTGAACAGCCTCCTGAACCCCAAAATACCCTCGTGGGGCCCAAACAACCCCCCAGAGACAAATTTTCACCCAAACTCCCCACTTTTCACCCCAAACTCCCCACTTTTCACCCCAAACTCCTCACTTTTCACCCCAAACTCCCCAAGTTTCACCCCAAACTCCTCAATTTTCGCCCCAAACTCCTCAATTTTCGCCCCAAACTCCTCAATTTTCGCCCCAAACTCCTCAGTTTTCGCCCCAAACTCCCCCCGATCCCCATTTTCCACCCCCCCCCCCGGCCCCGCTCCCTCAGCAGCTCCCCAGGCCTCGCCCCCCCCCCCGCCGCCGCGGGGCCGCCCGGAGGAGCCCGAGGCCGGTCGGGCCGGGCCGCCCTCACCCGAAGAGGCCGGCGAAGAAGGACTGGGAGCCGCGGACCTTCTTGTCGGCCTCGGCCATGAGCTGCAGCGCCTCCTTCTCCTTCCCGGCCGGGTCCATGGCGGTCGCGGCCTTCACTGCGGCCTTCACTTCCGCCTTCACTTCCGCCTTCCTCACCCCGCGCCCTGCTCACGTGACACAGGCAGAGACACCGCCCCGCCGCCTGTCTCACGTGACTCTCTGATTGACACACGCCGCTTCCCGCCCTCAGGTAAACGCCTACGCACACCCCCCCCGCCCCGTCCTGTGATAGGCGGCTCGCTCGGCCAATCGGAACGGAGAGGCGGGGTGTGCGCAGAGCGCCAGCCAATGCGAGGGCGAGGCGGACCGAGGTGGGGACTGGAGCCGGCGGCACAAGGAAGCGGCGGGAGCCGTGAGGCGAGCGGCGGGTCTGCCGGGGTTGTCCCGGGCTCATTAACGAACTGCGGGCTCATTAACGAACTGCGGGTTCATTAACGAGCTGCGGGCTCATTAACGAGGTACGTGCCCCGTTTTCGCGTTACTTCCCCCCAAAACGGGGGAAGAATGGGGGAGGCGGGCCCGGGGAGGACGGAGGGGCCTGAGGCATCCAGGGGGATCTGAGGCTGTTGGGTCCGTTTCTCTCCACAGGGGACGGTTCGCTGGGGTTTCCCCCCAGTTGGCTCCGGTATCACGATGGGCAGCACCGACGGCAGCCCCGGTATCGCGATGGGCAGCGACGACGGCTCCGGTATCGCGATGGGCAGCACCGACGGCTCCGGTATCGCGATGGGCAGCACCGACGGCTCCGGTATCGCGATGGGCAGCACCGACGGCTCCGGTATCACGATGGGCAGCACCGACGGCCCCAGTATCACGATGGGCAGCGACGGCCCCGGTATCACGAGGGTGGCACCGACAGCCCCGGTATCACGATGGGCAGCGACGGCAGCTCCGGTATCGTGATGGGCAGTGACGACGGCCCCGGTATCGTGATGGGTAGCAATGATGGTCCCGGTATCATGATGGGCAGCACCGACAGCCCCGGTATCGTGATGGCAGCACCGACAGCCCCAGAATCACGATGGGTAGCAATGATGGTCCCAGTATCGCGCCGGCAGCACCGACAGCCCCGGTATCACGATGGGCAGCGACGACGGCCCCGGTATCACGATGGGTAGCAATGATGGTCCTGGTATCGCGACGGCAGCACCGACAGCCCCAGTATCGCGACGGCAGCACCGACAGCCCCGGTATCGTGATGGGCAGCGACGACGGCCCCAGTATCATGATGGGCAGCAATGATGGTCCCGGTATCGCAACAGGTGGCACCGACAGCACTGGTATCGCGATGGGCAGTGACGACGGACCCGGTATCACGATGGGCAGTGACGACGGACCCGGTATCGCGACGGCAGCACCGACAGCCCCGGTATCGTGATGGGTAGCAATGATGGTCCCGCTATTGCAACGGCAGCACCGACGGCTCCGGTATCACAATGGGCAGCGACGACGGACCCGGTATCACGATGGGCAGTGACGACGGACTCGGTATCGCGACGGCAGCACCGACAGCCCCGGTATCGTGATGGGTAGCAATGACGGTCCCGGTATCGCAACAGGTGGCACCGACAGCCCCGGTATCATGGGCAGCACTGACGGTCCCAGTATCGCGACAGGCGGCACCAACAGCACCGGTATCGTGACGGGCAGCAACAATGACCCCGGTATCACAACAGGCCCGGTATCATGATGGGCAGAACCAAGAGCCCCGGAATCGCGATGGGCAGCGACAACAGCTCCGATATCGTGACGGTGGCACCGACAGCCCTGGTATCGCAATGGGCAGCGACAACAGCCCCATCCGGTGGAAAAGCCGGCGGTGGTTTCGGCGCGGGGGGTTTCCTAAGGGCGCAAACCTACCCTGGGCGCTGCTCCGGCGCCGCAATCGCCGCTTTGGCTGGTTTCTCCTCCATCTTCAAGCGCTTCAGAGGCAGCTCGGTCCCGGCCTGCGGCTCCAGCGCTGCAATCACCATTTCAGCTGGTTTCTCCTCAATCTTCGGGCGCTTCAGGGGCGGCTTGTTCACGGCCCGCGGCTCCAGCGCCGCAATCACCATTTCAGCAGGTCGCTCCACGATTTCCAAGCATTTTGGGGCCGGCTCGGTCCCAGCCTGCGGCTCCAGCACCGCAATCGCCATTTCAGCTGGTTTCTCCTCCATCTTCAGGTGCTTCAGGTGCGTCTCGTTCCCGGCCTGCGGCTCCGGCTCTGGAATCGCCATTTCAGCAGCTTTCTCCTCAATTTCGAAGCATTTTGGGGCCAGCTCGCTCCCGGCCTGCAGCTCCATCACCGCAGTCTCCATTTCGGCTGGTTTCTCCTCAATTTTCAAGCATTTTGAGGCCAGCTCGATCATTAATAAATACCGATCGTCATTAATAAATACCGATCGTCATTAATAAATACCGATCGTCATTAATAAATACCGATCGTCATTAATAAATGCTGATCGTTCCTAATAAATACCGATCGTCATTAATCAATACTGACCGTCATTAATCACTACTGCTCCAGGTGCCGGCGCAGCGAGCGCTGGTTGCGGTAACTCTTCCCAGAGGCTCGTTCCGGGCACACCAAAGGCTTCATTTTCCGGTGCGTCAACACGCACCCGCTCAGGTCGGGCTCCAGGCTCAGGTCGGGCTCCAGGCTCAGGTGGGCTCCAGGTTGGGCTCCAGGTTCAGGTCGGGCTCCAGGTCGGGCTCCAGGCTCAGGTGGGCTCCAGGTCGGGCTCCAGGCTCAGGTGGGCTCCAGGCTCAGGTGGGCTCCAGGTTGGGCTCCAGGCTCAGGTTGGACTCCAGGTTGGGCTCCAGGCTCAGGTCGGGCTCCAGGTCGGGCTCCAGGCTCAGGTCGGGCTCCAGGCTCAGGTGGGCTCCAGGCTCAGGCTGGGCTCCAGGTCGGGCTCCAGGCTCAGGTTGGGCTCCAGGTTGGGCTCCAGGTTCAGGTTGGGCTCCAGGATGGGCTCAACGCTCAGGTCGGGCTCCAGGCTCAGGTGGGCTCCAGGTTGGGCTCCAGGTTCAGGTCGGGCTCCAGGTTGGGCTCCAGGGGGGAAAGAGGGATAAAGGGGGGAAAGAGGAAAAAAGGGGAAAAAGGGAAAAGGGGGGAAAGAGGAAAAAAGGGGAAAAAGGGAAAAGGGGGGAAAGAGGGAAAAGCGGGGGGAAGAGGAAAAAGAGGGAAAAAGAGGAGGAAGAGGGAGAAAGGGGGGAAGAGAGAAAAGGAAAAGAGGGAAAAGGGGGAAAGAGGGATAAAGGGGGGAAAGAGGAAAAAAGGGGGGAAAGAGGAAAAAAGGGGGGAAAGAGGAAAAAAGGGGGGAAAGAGGAAAAAAGGGGGGAAAGAGGGAAAAGAGGCAAAAAAGGGGAAAAAGGGAAAAAGGTGGGAAAGAGGGGGAAAGAGGGAAAAGAGGGATAAAGGGGGAAAGAGGGAAAAAGGGGGGAAAGAGGGGAAAGGAGGGAAAGAGGGATAAAGGGGAAAAGAGGGGAAAGAGGGAAAGGGGGGGAAAGAGGGATAAAGAGGAAAAAGGGGGGGAAGAGGGAAAAAGGAGGGAAAGAGGGAAAAAGTCTGTGGGGAGGATTGATGGCGGATCCGCCCCAGGCCCGGGGTCTCTCCTGGAGGGGAAGGACGGGGGGGTCCAGCGGGGGTGCTGAGGGGACACGGGGGACACGAAGGGACATGAGGGGACAGGAGGGGACGCGAACTCCTCACCCGTCGTCTCCCGCCCCGGCCCTTCCCGCCCGCCTCGGCCGCGTGGCGCCGCGGCCACGCCCCCTCGCCGCCGGCCACGCCCCCTCGCCGGCGTCACGTGACTGGGTAGTGTGGAGGGAAAAGGCGGGAAGGAGGAGGCGGCGCAGTTTCGTTGGAGGTTGTGAGGGGAATTGGGGGCGGTGTGAGGGGGGAATGGGGGGTCGGTGTGAGGGGGCATTGGGGGTCGCTGGGGGGGGCATTGGGGGTCGGTGTGGGGGGCATTGGGGGTCGGTGGGGGGGCATTGGGGGTCGGTGTGGGGGGAAACTGGGGGTCGGTGGGGGGGGACTGGGGAGGGCATTGGGGAACAGGGTGTGGGGGGGCATTGGGGGTCGGTGTGGGGGGGAACTGAGGGGGGCATTGGGGGTCAGGGTGCGGGGGGGACATTGGGGGTCGCTGGGGGGGCATTGGGGGTCAGGGTGGGGGGTGGAATTGAGGGTCGGGGGGCATTGGGGGTTGGTGTGTGGGGGGATTTGGAGGGGCGTTGGGGGTCAGGGTGGGGGGGGGAACTGGGGGTCACTGGGGGGGCATTGGGGGTCAGGGTGGGGGGCAGAATTGGGGGTCGGGGGGGCATTGGGGGTTGGTGTGGGGGGGGTCGGTGTGGGGGGGGATTTGGGGGGGAATTGGGGGGTCGGCGTGGGGGGGGGGGTTGGGGGTCAGGGTGCGGGGGGGTGAATTGGGGGGTCGGTGTGGGGGGGCATTGGGGGTCGCTGGGGGGGGCATTGGGGGTCAGTGGGAGGGGAATTTGGGGGCTGGGCATGAGGTGAATAGTGAGTTTTTGTGGGGCAATGGGTGTTTTGGGGGGGCTGGGGGGGAAGGAAACGAGGCCTGAAGGGCCAGCAGGTGAGTGGCTGTAGAACAGGGGCTGCGGTGGGAAATGGGGGGGGGGGGGGAAGGTACATTTTGGGGCAAAACTCTGTGAGAAAAGCCCAAAAAATGACTCGCTGCACTTTTAGCGAAGCGCCTGGAACAGCCCAACGCGCCTCTAGCGGGACTGATACGTTAATAAGGCAAAAAAGGTAAAATGGAAATGAGGTTTTTAAGTGGTAAAGGTGTCTCAGCGGCTAAAACAGGAACCGCTTGTGGGGGGGGGAACAAACCTTGAAGTATTTGTGTGTTTTTACCTAAAAAAATCCATGTAATTCGCTCAGTTTTGATGCGTGTTTTGATGCGAACCCCAAAATAGCGGCGTTTGGGGCTTTTGTTTGCTAAAATTCCCCCCCAGGGCGAATGTTTGCGGCCGCGTGGGAATGGTGATAATTAATTAATGCGCTTTATTAATGCGCTTTTACTTCGGGGGGGGTGCTTCACCAACTTTAGGGGTTACCCCACTTTGCAGAAGGGGGTATATTATAATAATCCTGATTATAATCCTTATGATGGTGTTTGTAACGCTCCCCGCTTGGCAATCGCCCCCGTTTTGAGGGCAGAAACGAGTCAAAAAACCACCGTAAGGGGTAATTTAACGAGCGGATTTTGATTGTTTAATTAATTTCAGGCGTCGCCGCAGGGCGGGGAACGAGGGAAATAAGCGGGGGGGTGCGTTGCGTTGTTTCTTTTCCGGATGGGGGGGTTCATTGTGGTTTATTCCTCCCGTAAAGCAGCGCGGAGCCCTCGACCAGCGAGCGACGCACCCAAATAACCCCCCCCCGCGCACACCAGGTACAACCCAGCGTTCCCGGTTCAAATCCAGCCAATCCGGGGGTGTCAACACAACCCGCCCGGCCCGGCCTCTCGCTAATTAACGCTGCTTAATGAGCCCTGCCCACCCCCGCCAATCGCCGCTGGATCCTCCTCCACCAGTTTGGAACTGGGATGGCGAGGACCCTGCGCTGGGCTGCCCGGGCGCTGCCGGCAGCTCCGGCCCCGCGCAAATCGGGCAAAACACGGCAGTTTTGGGTCGTTTTTCCCCAGAGCAAGAGGCGGATTTGTAGCAGCGACGCGTATTAAATACAATTCCCTTCCTCGTAAGCGATTGTGCCTGTAAAAATACCCTTTTGATAAGCGTTAAATCCCTGAAGAGCCTCCGCTCCGGACTGAAAACACAGGAATTAGACCCAAAGCGAGACGAGCAGCAACCGACTCATCAGGAGTGTGTGTGTGTTTCTCCTCCTTTTCTGGTGTTATCCCAAATCTTTGTGTTGTTTTTCGCCCAGGAATGAGAAATGTATTTGTGGAAGTGTTGATTTAATATAAACACCACGTTTTATGGGGGAATTAACTGTTTGGTGACGGGAATCGGCCGGTTCCGCCTCCCGCTGCGCCTGTTGGGGTTATTGGTGACACGGTCCTGAGGGTTTAAAGACATTAAGAGCGTTTTATTGGTTTATTTATCTGTCCTGGCTATAGAAAAAACACAGAACAACCCTTAGGGAACTGTAATTAAAACTGTGGGTCCTCAGGGTTTTTGGGGGGTTTCCGCGGTATCGATGCCTTTTGGAAAAGTATCATCCTGGGAGCCCGATCCCATCGTGGGGGTGTCGTGTTTTGCTCAGTCAACACAATAATTGCGTTTAACGGCCGTTTCTCCCGGCAGGGCCCGATGCTGCCCCCCCAAATGACGGGGACACCCCCGGACTCAGGCTGCTCCGCCCAGCAGGTAACCCCCATTCTGGGGGGGTTCAAGCGCACCGCGTCAGCCCCCCGAGACCCCTCGAACCCTCCGCTTCTTGTTTCCTTCACTTGGTGCAGAATCGGGTGAGGATTTGGGGGCTCGGGGGGGTGTCCCCTCCGCACGCCCCCCCAAACCAGGCGCGTCCCCGGGCCCCAGCGGCCCCCAGGCTGCAGGGAACCGGCGGCTCTGCCTTCCCCCGGGCCGGGCCGGGCTTTGCTGGGCCCGTTCTAGCCAGGCCGGGCCCGCAGCGCAGCTCCGCTCTGCTCGCCGTGGCGCGCCGCATGCAAATGTGGCCGTTGGTGGGCGTGGCGCATGCAAATATAGGATAGTGGTGGGCGTGGCGTATCCAAGTATGGTTCACAGTGGGCGTGGCGCATGCAAATACGGCGGGCGATGGGCGTGGTGCGCGTAAGCGGAGTGGAATGTGGGCGTGGCGTATGCAGATACGTGGCGCGGTGGGCGTGGCGTATGCAAATCCAGGGCCGGGTTGGGGGGGTGCAGGCCCGCGAAGGGGGGTGGGGGGTGTGTGTGCGCGTTAATTTTCCCCCGCCCGGCCCCGGGGGTGCCCCGGGCGCCGCCGCCGCCCGCGCTGCCCGGCGGCGGGTGGGTGCGGTTGCGGGAAGCGATCAGGCAGCGCGTTGAACCAACCCCTATGTGTCGGTGCCTGGCGGGGTCCTGCCTCCGGAGCCCGTGCGGGGATGTCTGGGAGACCCCGCGCCGACTGCTGCTCAAACATCACGGTGAGTTTCTTACAATGCAGCAATTTCGCTTTAAATCGCGTTAACTCCGCTACCTGCGGCGGCGGCGGGGGGGGCCCGGCCCCCTCCCCGCACACCGGCCCGCCCGCCTCTCCCCCCCCCGCTCCGCCGCGTCCCGGCCCCGCCGCCCCCGGACCAGCCTCTCCCGGTGCGGCGCCTGCGGGTCACGTCTCCGAATACAATGTCCCTCCCCAAAAAGGCGACGGCGCCCCCCGCCCCCCCCCCCCCCGCTGCACCCACCCCCCCCCCCCGCTGCACCCACACACCCCCCCCCCCCCCCGGGGCCTAAACCAACGGGGTGGGGGGGGCGCCCCGCCGCCCGCCCCGAAGCGCCCGGGCCGTCCCCACCTCCCGTTGGCGGCGGGGGGGGCTCGGGGAGCGGCCGCTCGTCCGCCCGTCCGTCCGCCGCTTGTCTGTCCGCCCGTCCGTCCGCCGCTCCCCGCGGGAGGCACCGGGGACACCCCCGTTGTGGGGGGGGGAAGCGGAAGGTTTGCGGTGTCACCGTTAAAAACAAACCCACCCACCCCCCCTCCGTGGGCACGGGGGGGTGAGGAGCGACCCCCCCCCCGCTAACCCGGGGGTCCCCGCTCGGCGCCGCTTTCCGGCCCCGACCGGGGGGGCCGTTCCGCTGGACCCGCTGCATTAAACATCCATGAGCTGAATAAACTCCAGTGCCTCCGATTCTCTATTAGTTTTCATTCGCCTCCTGCTCCCGGCTCCGTTTCCCGGTCCCGGCTCCGTTTCCCGGTCCCGGCGCCGTTTCCCGGTCCCGGCGCCGTTTCCCGGCGCCTTTTGGCCCCGGGTTCGCCGTCCCGCTCTTTCCCGCTATGGGGACGCGTTTCGGGGGGCTGGTCCCCCCGTTATTCCGCTGACCCCGCCCCCGTCCCCGCGTCGCTCTCCATGTGCCGTTCGCCGTCGCAACTTTGGTTGTTTTGCCACCAAAAGGACGTTTGACCCAAAAGGCGACGGGGCCGGGGGGGGGTCGGGGCTATTTTGGGTCAGTTTGCGGCCGTTTCCTCGTCCCCGCGCCGACGCTTTTTAGATTTGCCCACGAAATACCCAACTTTGCACTGTCAGTCCCTTGACAAGTCAACTAGATCGTCGCTTTATTATTATTATTAATTATCGCTATTATTATCGCTAGCGTAGCGCTGTTATTATCAATGTTATTGCGTTTAGAGCGGGAGGACAATGGGGGCGCTTCCCCTTCCCACTGGGTTTCTTATCCCCCCCATTTCTCCCCATTTCTCCCCATTTCTCCCCATTTCTCCCCATTTCTCCCCATTTCTCCCCATTTCTCCCCATTTCTCCCCATTTCTCCCCATTTCTCCCCATTTCTCCCTGTTCCTCTGCCCCAAATTTGAGCATTTTGAGCGTTTTGGCGGCGCAGCCGGTGAACAAACCGCCGGCACAACCAATATGGGGCGTTTTGAGCCCAAAACCGAGCGACCCAACCACCGGCACAACCAATATGGGGCGTTTTGAGCCCAAAACCGAGCGACCCAACCGCCGGCACAACCAATATGGGGCGTTTTGAGCCCAAAACCGAGCACGAAACCCAAAGCTTCTCCCCGTCCTGCCCCAAACCGCGTTGCCTCCCATTGTGGGTCTGGAAGTGATTTGGGGGGGGAAAACGCCACAACCCCCCCCGTTAACCCCGCGCAGGGGGAGGGGAGAGCGGCCGAGGCCCCGGCGCCCCCAAAACCCCCGGTTTTCGCCCCAAATCGGCGCCGTTCGCCCGCGGCGGGTGGGAAGGGGGGGTTCAGTGGGTTTGGGGTCGTGGAACCGCCCGCGAGTGTTTTCCTGTTGGTTTGTGGCTCCGGCGCAGCCCAATTTGGGGGGTTTGTCCTCGTTTTGCTGCAAAACGGGGGGGTCCCCTGTGTTGGGAACAGCCCGAAATGGGTCCGATGTCACCCCAAAATGGGTCCGATGTCACCCCTATAATGGGTCCAATGTCACCCCAAAATGGGTCTGATGTCACCCCTATAATAGGTCTGATATTATTTCAAAATGGGTCCGATGTCACCCCAAAATGGGTCCAATGTCACCCCTAAATTGGGTCCGATATCACCCCTAAAGTGGGTCTGATGTCACCCCGAAATGTGTCCGATGTCACCCCTATAATGGGTCTGATATCACCCCTATAATGTGTCCGATGTCACCCCTATAATGTGTCCGATGTCACCCCTATAATGGGTCTGATATCACCCCTAAAGTGGGTCCAATGTCACCCCGAAATGTGTCCGATGTCACCCCTATAATGGGTCTGATATCACCCCTATAATGGGTCTGATGTCACCCCGAAATGTGTCCGATGTCACCCCTATAATGGGTCTGATATCACCCCTATAATGGGTCTGATGTCACCCCGAAATGGGTCTGATGTCACCCCTATAATGGGTTCGATGTCACCCCCAAAATGGGTCTGATGTCACCCCTATAATGGCTCTGATACCACCCCAAAATGGGTCTGATATCACCCAAAAACGGGTCCGATGTCACCCCAAAATGGGTCCGATGTCACCCCTATAATGGCTCTGATATCACCCCAAAACGGCTCTGATGTCACCGATGACATCATCGCCGCCGTTGGTGACGTCACGGTGTTCCGTTTCCACGGCAACGGGCCTCCCCATTCACCCCGACCCAAGCGAGCGCCTCTTTTTATTCAATTAACCCCTATTTATCATTACGGGTTAATTGAAACCGCTCGGGGGAGTTCTTTATTTTTAACTTTAATAATACGAAATATCACCAATTTACCGTATTTACAAATTTACCGTATTTACATATTTACCGTATTTATACATTTACCGTATTTACACATTTACTGTATTTACATATTTACCGTATTTACACATTTACCGTATTTACGTATTTACCGTATTTACACATTTACCGTATTTACACACTTACCGTATTTACACATTTACCGTATTTATGTATTTACGTATTTACACATTTACCGTATTTACACATTTACCGTATTTATACATTTACTGTATTTACATATTTACCATATTTACACATTTACCGTATTTACACATTTACCGTAATTATGGCAAATAAGCGCAGCGCGGGATGAATGCACCCAAAAAACGGGCCAAAAAGGTGGCTTTTCTTCCTCTCTTTCTCCTTAATTCGTATTAATTGCGTCTCATTAGGGTGTTTTTGCGCCTCAACCGCCCCCCCCAGCCCAAAACACCCCAACCCGACCCAAAAAAGGGGTGAAATTTGGGGGTGAAAGGCGCCAACGCCGTTTCTTGTCGTTGCAGTTGACATGGATGATGAAGACGGCCGGTGCCTGCTCGACGTGATCTGGTGAGTCATAGCGTGACATTTTGGGGGGGTCCGCACCCCCATTGCGCTCGGGGACGTCCCCAATGTCACCGCGGCTTCCCCGGAGCCAACCCCCCCCAAAACACCCCAAATTTATATCAACAACCCCAAATTTGACGCCGAATTACCCACCCTGGGCGGGGGGTTGTTGCGCTGGCAAAACCATCGGGAATTGGGGTTTTGCAGAATTAACGGATTTTCCCTCCCCGAGCGCATCGCGGGGGGGTTAATTAGCGCAATTAACAGCGGGTGCGTTAATTAGAAGCAGGCGGGATGGTCCCTAAACGTGTCTCTTTGTTTCCGCAGCGACCCCCAGGCCCTCAACGACTTTCTACATGGATCCGAAAAGGTGAGCGGCGCCTCCTCCGCCTCGTTTGCCTTCCCAAACTGATTAATAACCAATTAATCATCGATACGAACCCCCCGTGAGCTCCGCCGCCCTCCGCACGTCGTTTTTTGCCGTTTCCCCCGTTTTTTGCCGTATCCAAGAGCAATAAACGCCGTGTTTTCGCTTGCAGATTGACGGTGATGATCTCCTGGACAGCACAGGAGATGCAGCCAGCGCCTTCTTTGAAGGTGCTGGGGTACGTACTTTTTCCTTCCATCACCTCTTTTTTGCCCTTTTTGGTTGGAATTCCTCGTTTTCATCCATTTCCCAGCCTGGGGAATGATCCCCTATCATTTCTATAGCAAACACCCCAAAAACCTGGGGGCGCATCCTAAAACACCCCCCTTTTTGCCCCTGCCCGAGCATGGCGCTCTGCATGGAAACCGCTCCAGCATGACTGTGATTTGCTATTTTCCCGCTTCCCTTGGTACAAAAACCTCAATTTTCATTTGGTTTGGTTGTTCGTTTTTTCTCTTCCATCGCACTTTTACGTTTTCGTAAAGATTTCGACGCTTTATAACCCAAAACGACCGTTTACGAGCTGAGGTTTATTCTCCACCTTCTGTGTTCACCAGGACATTGACCCCCTGGTGCTTTCCCCCTTATTCACCCCATTTCCCCCTTTTTTACCCCATTTCCCCCTTTTTTACCCCATTTCCCCCTTTTTTACCCCATTTCCCCCCTATTCACCCCATTTCCCCCTTATTCACCCCATTTTCCCCTGGTTTTGGGGACACCATTGCTATGGGGGGACACCTGGAGCTGCTGCTTGGACTGACCTGCAGTTTCCTGCAGTTTCCTCCAATTTCCCGCAGTTTCCTGCAGTTTCCTGCAGTTTCCCGCAGTTTCCTGCAGTTTCCTGCAGTTTCCTTGCAGTTCCTTGCAGTTTCCTCCAGTTTCCTCCAGTTCCTTCCAGTTTCCTCCAGTTTCCCGCATCTTCCCCCATTTTTGAGCTCAACGTTGTTGTTTCTACCCACGTTCTCACAACCGCACGTCCAGAAATTGATCAATTTAAAGCATCTTTCCCCATTTTTGCCGTCACCGTCGTTCTCTCCCCCACATTCCCGCAGCCGCACGTCCAGGAATCGGGTGATTTAGGGCATTTCCCCCATTTTTGTGCTCAACATTGTTCTCTCCCCCTGGTACCCACATTCTTGCAGCTGCATGTCCAGGAATTGGGCAATTTAAGGCATTTCCCCCCATTTTTGGGCTCAACGTTGTTCTCTCCCCCCAATACCTGCAGCTGCACATCCAGGAATTGGGTGATTTAGGGCATTTCTCCCATTTTTGCACTCAACATTGTTCTCTCCCCCCAATACCTGCAGCCGCACATCCAGGAATGGGGTGATTTAGGGTATTCTCCCCATTTTTGCACTCAACGTTGTTCTCTCCCCCCAATACCCGCAGCCGCACATCCAGGAATGGGGTGATTTAGGGTATTCTCCCCATTTTTGCACTCAACATTGTTCTCTCCCCCCAATACCTGCAGCTGCACATCCAGGAATGGGGTGATTTAATGCATTTTCCCCTATTTTTGGGCTCACCGCCCTTCTCTCCCCAATACCCGCAGCCGCACATCCAGGAATGGGGTGATTTAATGCATTTTCCCCTATTTTTGGGCTCACCGCCGTTCTCTCCCCCCGTACCCGCAGCTGCACATCCAGGAATGGGGTGATTTAATGCATTTTCCCCTATTTTTGGGCTCACCGCCGTTCTCTCCCCCCGTACCCGCAGCCGCACATCCAGGAATGGGGTGATTTAATGCATTTTCCCCTATTTTTGGGCTCACCGCCCTTCTCTCCCCAATACCCGCAGCCGCACATCCAGGAATGGGGTGATTTAATGCATTTTCCCCTATTTTTGGGCTCACCGCCGTTCTCTCCCCCCGTACCCGCAGCCGCACATCCAGGAATGGGGTGATTTAGGGTATTCTCCCCATTTTTGCACTCAACGTTGTTCTCTCCCCCCAATACCCGCAGCCGCACATCCAGGAATGGGGTGATTTAGGGTATTCTCCCCATTTTTGCACTCAACATTGTTCTCTCCCCCCAATACCTGCAGCTGCACATCCAGGAATGGGGTGATTTAATGCATTTTCCCCTATTTTTGGGCTCACCGCCCTTCTCTCCCCAATACCCGCAGCCGCACATCCAGGAATGGGGTGATTTAATGCATTTTCCCCTATTTTTGGGCTCACCGCCGTTCTCTCCCCCCGTACCCGCAGCTGCACATCCAGGAATGGGGTGATTTAATGCATTTTCCCCTATTTTTGGGCTCACCGCCGTTCTCTCCCCCCGTACCCGCAGCCGCACATCCAGGAATGGGGTGATTTAATGCATTTTCCCCTATTTTTGGGCTCACCGCCCTTCTCTCCCCAATACCCGCAGCCGCACATCCAGGAATGGGGTGATTTAATGCATTTTCCCCTATTTTTGGGCTCACCGCCGTTCTCTCCCCCCGTACCCGCAGCCGCACATCCAGGAATGGGGTGATTTAATGCATTTTCCCCTATTTTTGGGCTCACCGCCGTTCTCTCCCCCCGTACCCGCAGCTGCACATCCAGGAATGGGGTGATTTAATGCATTTTCCCCTATTTTTGGGCTCACCGCCGTTCTCTCCCCCCGTACCCGCAGCTGCACGTGCAGGAGCCGCCCGGCAACCACCTGAGCAGCGAGCAGAGCCAGCCCGGCGCCAGCGTGGACCTGGACTTCCTGGAGGATGACATCCTGGGGTCCCCCGGCGGCGCGGGCGGCGCCGAGCAGCCCTGCGACATCCTGCAGCAGAGCCTGCAGGAGGCCAACATCACGGAGCAGACGCTGGAGGCCGAGGCCGAGCTGGACCTGGGCTCCTTCCAGCTGCCGGCGCTGCAGCCCGTGGTGCCGGCGCCCGCCGACGGCGCCGCTCAGATCTTCCCCGGCGGCGCCGCCGACCTGCTGGGGCTGCAGCCGCCGGCCGTGCTGACGCACCAGGCGCTGGTGCAGCCCTCGGTGGGCGCCGACGTGGTGAACAAAGCCATCAGCGTGCAGCCCTTCCTGCAGCAGGTGGGGCTGGGCAACGTCACCATCCAGCCCATCTCCAACCTGCCCGGCCTGCCCAACGGCAGCCCCGGCGGCGCGCTCGGCATCGGCCCCATCCAGGTGGTGGGCCAGCAGGTCATGGCCATCAACCCTCCGGCGCAGCAGCTCATCGCCAAGCCGGTGCAGCCGTCGCCGGTGGCCGCGGTGCCGGTGGGCGGCTACATCGCGCAGCCCGAGCAGCAGCAGGTGACGCTGGCGGCGCCGGCCGGCGTCTCGCCGCAGGGCGCCGGGCTGGTCATCCAGAAGAACCTGCCGGCCGTGGCCACCACCACGCTGAACGGGAGCCCGGTGTTCGGCGCGCAGGGCTCGCAGCCGCTCACCGTCACCTCGGGGCTGGGCAGCCCGCTGGTGCAGGCGCAGAACGTCATCATCCACCGCACGCCCACCCCCATCCAGCCCAAACCCGCCGGCGTGCTGCAGCAGAAGCTCTACCAGATCACCCCCAAGCCCTTCGCCGCCAACAACGCCACGCTCACCATCCAGAACGAGCCGGCGCTGCAGCCGCAGAAGCCGCAGCAGCAGAACTTGACCTTCATGGCCGGCAAAGCCGGGCAGAACGTGGTGCTGTCCGGCTTCCCCCAGGGGCTCCCGGCCAACGTCTTCAAGCAGCCGCCGCCGCAGCAGCCGGCGCTCAGCAAGCCCATGAGCGTGCACCTGCTCAACCAGGGCAGCAGCATCGTGATCCCGGCGCAGCACGTGCCGCAGGCCGTGCTGCAGGGCCAGAACCAGTTCCTGCTGCCGGGGCAGCTGGCGGGCGCCTCGGCCGTGCCGCTCACGCAGCAGCTCTCGGCGCTGCCGGCCAACATGGGCGGCCAGATCCTGGCCACGTCGCACGCCGGCGGGCAGGCGCACATCATCGCCAGCCAGGGCGCCGGCGCGCAGCTCATCGCCAACCAGGCGCTGCCGGCGCAGATCCTCACCAACCAGAACCTGGCGGGGCCGCTCAACCTGGGCCCGGTGCTCACCTCGCCCAACGCGCCCGGCACGGCGCACATCCTGTCGGCGCCCATCCAGGTGGGGCAGCCGGCGCTGTTCCAGATGCCGGTGTCGCTGGCGGGCGGGCTGAGCACCCAGAGCCAGCCGGCGGCCACCTCGCTGGGCCAGACGGTGATCCAGGGGGTGACGCTGCCCAGCCAGGTCGCCATGCTCAACGCCGAGGGGCTGGCGCCGGCCGTCAGCATCCAAGCGCCCGCCGCCAGCAGCCAGAGCCCCGGGCTGGCGCAAGCGCCGCCTCCGGCGCCCGCCAACCTGCTCCCCGGCGCCGAGCAGCCCATCCTGGCCGTGCAGAGCGCGGCGCAGCCGCCGGCGCCGCTGCAGCTCAACGTCCCGGCGCCCGCGCAGCCGCCGGCCACGCCGCAGCCCAGCCCCGGCCTGGCCGCCAGCCCCGACAAGATCATCGCCGGCGCCGTCATCAACCAGGACTCCATGCAGATGTTCCTGCAGCAGGCAAGTGCGGCGGCTGCGTTGCGGGGCGGTTGCGCCGCGCCGGCGCCTTCCTTGCGCCGCGGTTTGGGCGATCGGTGTTTCCCGCCGGAGCGCGGTTCTCTCCATCCTTTGGGGTTTAGACGGCGAGTTACCGGGACTTGGGGCCACTCCGAGTGTCACCGTGTCACCACATGTCACTGTGTGTCACTGCCGTGGTCACCAAAGGCACCGCCGTGGTCACCAAAGGCACCGCCGCGGTCGCCAAAGCCACCGCCGCGGTCGCCAAAGGCACCACCATGGTCACCAAAGGCACCGCCAGGGTCACCAAAGGCACCGCCGCGGTCGCCAAAGCCACCGCCATGGTCACCAAAGGCACCGCCAGGGTCACCAAAGGCACCGCCGCGGTCGCCAAAGCCACCACCATGGTCACCAAAGGCACCGCCGCGGTCGCCAAAGCCACCGCCGTGGCACAGGGGGTCAGTTTGGACCCCTCGTCCCCCCCAAGTCCTGCTGCTCCCACTCGGGTTTTGTGCCCTCGTTAGACACTTATAACGAGGCAGAAATGGGCAAAAACGGGCAAAACCGGGCAGCCTCTGATTGGACAGCCCCCACCGCGGCTCATGCGCCAGATTTGGCCCGTTTCGGCGGGTTCGTTACTCAAGCGGGGCCGGAACCCCCCACCACCCCCAAATTACCGCGGGAACGGGGTGAACCGCGGGGGTTTCTCCGTTCAGTCCTCGCACCCCAAAGCGTGCGGCCGGGGGGGCCGCGGGGGCGCCCCCTTCCCCCCCACCCCGTCCGTCCGTCCCTCTGTCCGTCCGTCCCTCTGTCCGTCCGTCCCGCTCTCGCTAACCCGCGCCGCTTCGGCTTCTCCCCGCTCCGCTTGGCTTCCCCTCCCCGCTGCTTTTACCCCCGAACCCCCCCATTCCGAGCCGGAGTCGCCCCAAAGCCATTTTGGGGGTGAGCGCCCCCCAGGGGTTGAAGCAACGCTCATTAGGACCCTCATTAAGCTCATTAACCCAGCCGGCAATTAGAGCCCCGACCCCCTTTCCAGGGGGGTTGCGGTGCATGATGGGGGGGGGGGGGGTCATTCCCATGGCTTTTTTGGGGGGGAAAATCACAAAACGAGCGTTTTTCCCCCATTCTGCACCCAAAAACGCTTTGAGAAGCGACCCGTGCGGAGCCGGGGGGTGTTTTTTAATTGGGGGGGTGACCCCCCCCCCGGATTTCGGGAGCCCCTCACTAACCTCTGCTCTCTCCTCTCTGTTGCAGCAGAAGCTGGGGGACCCCCCGCAGCTCCCGGCCGCCCCGCTGCCCCAAATCCCCTCCCCGCGCCCCCCCTCGCAGCCCCAGCCCCTCTCCCGCCCCCCCTCGCAACCGCAGAGCCTCTCCCGCCCCCCCTCCGAACCGCTGGCCCGCTCCTGCACCCCCCAGGCCCCCCCCGGCCTCTACGTCATCCAGGGCCAAGTGGCCTCGTCCCCGCACCCCCTGCGCCCCCCCTCCCAACCGCAGCCCTTCCAGCCCCCCCCCGCGCAGGCCGAGCCCCCCCCGGACCCCCCGCACGCCCCCGCCCCCCATTTCCAGCTGCAGTTCCCCCCCCAGAGCCAACTCAAAGCCCAGACCCCCACCCACGGGCTGCACGTCCCCGGGGAGCCCCCCCGCACTTACCCCAGCCAGTTCCAGCCCCCCCCGGCCGGCCCCGGGGCCCCCGCGCAGCAGAAGCAGGTCCTGGAAAGGTTCCAGCAGGTAAATCCGCCCCCCCCCCGGCAAAAAGGGCCCCAAAACCAGCGATTCGGGGCGAAAACGGGGAGCGAAGCCCGGCGGGGGCGTTCGGAGACGGGAACGGGGGGGCTTGGGGGTTTTGGGGGGCTGGGCTGCACCAAGCGCCACTTCACCCCGTCTTTGGGGTGCTGAGATGGACCAAGCGCCACTTTACCCCATTTGGGGGGTTTTTGGGGTGCTGAGATGGACCAAGCGCCACTTTACCCCATTTGGGGGGTTTTTGGGGTGCTGGGCTGCACCAAGCGCCACTTGACCCTGTCTTTGGGGTGCTGAGATGGACCAAGCGCCACTTTACCCCATTTGGGGGGTTTTTGGGGTGCTGGGCTGCACCAAGCGCCACTTCACCCCATCTTTGGGGTGCTGAGATGGACCAAGCGCCACTTGACCCCATTTTAGGGGGTTTTTGGGGTGCTGAGATGGACCGAGCGCCACTTCACCCCATTTAGGGGGTTTTTGGGGTGCTGAGATGGACCAAGCGCCACTCGACCCCATTTAGGGTGTTTTTGGGGTGCTGAGATGGACCGAGCACCACTTCACCCCATTTAGGGGGTTTTTGGGGTGCTGAGATGGACCAAGCGCCACTTGACCGCATTTTTGGGGTTTTTGGGGTGCTGGGCTGCACCAAGCGCCACTTCACCCCATCTTTGGGGTGCTGAGATGGACCAAGCGCCACTTCACCCCATTTAGGGGGTTTTTGGGGTGCTGAGATGGACCAAGCACCACTTTACCCCATTTTTGGGGTGCTGAGATGGACCAAGCGCCACTTGACCCCATTTAAGGGGTTTTGGGGTGCAGAGATGGGCCAAGCGCCACTTGACCCCATTTGGGGGGTTTTTGGGGTGCTGAGATGGACCAAGCGCCACTCGACCCCATTTAGGGGTTTTGGGGTGCAGAGATGGACCAAGCGCCGTGTCCCCGTGTTTTTTGGGGTGCTGAGGGGGTTTGCGCCGCAGCACAAATGGAAACCTGGACCTTAACGTATAGAACTGGGGGGAGACTGGCCCTTAACGTATAGAACCGGGGGAACTTTGGGGTGCAGGTGTTTGGGGGGTCCATGCCATGCAAATGGTGACTTTGGGGTGCAGGTGTTTGGGGGGTCCATGCAATGCAGCCAGTGACTTTGGGGGTGCGGGTGTTGGGGGGGGTCCATGTGATGCAACCGGTGATGTTGGGGGGTCCATGGGATGCAGCCGGTGATGTTGGGGGGGTCCATGTGATGCAACCGGTGATGTTGGGGGGTCCATGGGATGCAACCGGTGATTTTGGGGGGGGGTCCATGGGATGCAACCGGTGATTTTGGGGGGTCCATGGGATGCAACCGGTGATGTTGGGGGGTCCATGTGATGCAGCCGGTGACTTTGGGGGGGTCCATGGGATGCAGCCGCTCCTGGGGGATGCTCGGGGACCCCATTGGTGGAGCCCGTCCCCCCCCCATCACATGGAGTTGCTGCAGCGCCCGGGCGACATTGGGGCGACATTGGGGTGACATTGGGGCGACATTGGGGTGACATTGGGGTGACATTGGGGCGACATCGGGGTGACATCGGGGCAACATCGGGGTGACGTCGGGGTGACATTGGGGTGACATCGGGTGCCATCGGGGTGACATCGGGGCGACATCGGGGTGACATCGGGGTGATACCGGGGTGCCATCGGGGTGCCATTGGGGTGCCATGGGGGTGCCATTGGGGTGCCATGGGGGCTTTGGGGCCCGGTTCCCGCTGACGGGGGGGTTTGTGTCGTTCTCAGGTGCCCCAGGGGATCATCCTGCAGCCCAAGCAGCCGGCGCCCAGCAGCCAGGCCCCCCCGGCGCTGGCCCCCCCGGCGCTCGCCCCGTTCGCCAGCCCTTCGGCCTCCTCGGCATCCTCATCCTCCGGCCTGGGGGCGCAGGGACCGGGACCGGGACAGGGACAGGGACAGGCCCCAACGGGCACGGGGGCGAGCGCGGCCCCCCCCGCCGCAGGTACGGGGAGAATGGGGGGGTGGGCGTCCCAAAATGGGGGTGTCCAGAATGGGGGTGTCCTGAAATGGGGGTGTCCCAAAACATGTGTCCCGAAACAGCGGTGTCCCAAAATGGGGGGCTCCTGAAATAGGGGTGACCAAAATGGGGGTGTCCCGAAATGGGGGTGACCAAAATGGGGGTGTCCTGAAATGAGGGTGTCCAAAATGGGGGTGTCCCAAAATGGGGGTGTCCCAAAATGGGATTGTCCCAAAACAGGAGTGGCCTGAAACAGGGGTGTCCCAAAACAGCGGTGTCCCAAAATGGGGGTGTCCTGAAATAGGGGTGACCAAAATGGGGGTGTCCCAAAATGGGGTGTCCCAAAATGGGGGTGTCCAGAATGGGGGTGTCCCGAAACAGGGGTGTCCCAAAACTTGTGTCCCGAAACAGGGGTGTCCCAAAATGGGGGTGTCCTGAAATAGGGGTGACCAAAATGGGGGTGTCCCGAAATGGGGGTGTCCAAAATGGGGGTGTCCCAAAATGGGATTGTCCCAAAACAGGAGTGTCCTGAAACGGGGGTGTCCCAAAACAGTGGTGTCCCAAAATGGGGGTGTCCTGAAATAGGGGTGACCAAAATGGGGGTGTCCCAAAATGGGATTGTCCCAAAACAGGAGTGTCCTGAAACGGGGGTGTCCCAAAACATGGGTGTAGCAAAACCTATGGCAAAATAGGGGTGTCCTGAAACAGGGGTGACCAAAATGGGGCTGTCCGAAATGGGGGTGTCCCAAAGTGGGGGGGTCCAAAATGGGGGGGTCCCGAAACGAGGGTGTCCTAAAACATGCGTCCCAAAACGGGGGTGTCCCGAAACAGGGGTGTCCCAAACTACAGGTGTCCCAAAACCCGAGTGCTCAGGTGAGTTTTGGGGCAGCTCAGTGACACTTCACCCCCCAAAAAGCGCATTTTGGTGAAACCCGTCAGCGCAGGAACCCCAAATCGGGGCCCTAAACCCCGTGCTTTTGAACTAAAGCTCGGCCTAAACACGCAGGTTTAACCACAGCCCCCCGTGGTTTTGAACTAAAGCTCGGCCTAAACACGCGGGTTTAACCACAGCCCCCCGTGGTTTTGAACTAAAGCTCGGCCTAAACACGCGGGTTTAACCACAACCCCCCGTGGTTTTGAACTAAAGCTCGGCCTAAACACGCGGGTTTAACCACAGCCCCCCGTGGTTTTGAACTAAAGCTCGGCCTAAACACGCGGGTTTAACCACAAACCCCCGTGGTTTTGAACTAAAGCTCGGCCTAAACACGCGGGTTTAACCACAGCCCCCTGTGGTTTTGAACTAAAGCTCGGCCTAAACACGCGGGTTTAACCACAGACCCCCGTGGTTTTGAACTAAAGCTCGGCCTAAACACGCGGGTTTAACCACAAACCCCCGTGGTTTTGAACTAAAGCTCGGCCTAAACACGCAGGTTTAACCACAGACCCCCGTGGTTTTGAACTAAAGCTCGGCCTAAACACGCGGGTTTAACCACAAACCCCCGTGGTTTTGAACTAAAGCTCGGCCTAAACACGCGGGTTTAACCACAGACCCCCGTGGTTTTGAACTAAAGCTCGGCCTAAACACGCGGGTTTAACCACAAACCCCCGTGGTTTTGAACTAAAGCTCGGCTTAAACACGCGGGTTTAACCACAAACCCCCGTGCTTTTGAACTAAAGCTCGGCCTAAACACGCAGGTTTAACCACAGCCCCCCGTGGTTTTGAACTAAAGCTCGGCCTAAACACGCAGGTTTAACCACAGCCCCCCGTGGTTTTGAACTAAAGCTCGGCCTAAACACGCGGGTTTAACCACAGACCCCCGTGGTTTTGAACTAAAGCTCGGCCTAAACACGCAGGTTTAACCACAACCCCCCGTTTTACCTTTGCTAGGAATTGCCGCCCCGCTTCCTACGGAAAACAAACCCTTTTCCGGCGTTTCCGCCCCCGTTTCTGCGGCAAAAGGGGCCGCGGCGCCGGGGAAGCCGGGGCCGCCGCTCGCCATCCAGCCAACGGTGCCGGTAAGGTGGTTTCCACTCTTTTCTGCTCTATTCCCAAATTCCGGGAGGGAACATCTGTGGGCGTTCGGTCCAAATCCATTTCCAGGGTTGCGTTTTGTCCGCCGGGGGCTGGAAAGGTGCCGCAGAATTAACCACGCTCCATCATATTAATGAAATTTGGGGTGTTTTGCCTTAAATCCTGCAAAGTCTGGGAGCCCATGGCTTGGACAAGTGGGTTAAGAAGTGGTGGGAGGGCCGGGCCCAGAGTGCTGGTGAGTAGAGCTGAGCCTAACGGGGGGCTGGTCACTCGTGGGGTCCCCCAGGGGGCGCTGTTGGGTCTTTATTGATGGTTTAGATGAGGGGGTTGAGGCCATGACGGTGACACCAAGTTGGGAGGGGGGGTCGACTGCAGAGGGGTCTGGATAGGCTGGGTTTAAAAGCCCTCAGAGATCATCAAGGCCAGGCCTTGGCCCAACTCCAGTCCGTTGACTAGATCGTGGCACTAAGCGCCATGTCTAGTCTCAGTTTAACAACCTCCAGGGCTGGTGAGTCCAGCACCTCCTTGGGCAGGGCCTAAGTTCCTAATATCCTGCCTAAGTTTAAGTTTAAGCCCCCTTATCCTATTGCATTGCCTGGGAGAAGAGCCCAACCTCTAAGCTCACCTCTAAGCCTCTTGTCCAGACTAAACAAGCCCAGCTCCCTCAGCCTCTCCCCATAGTTCAAGTCCCTTCACCCGTCTCGTTGCTCTTCTCCGGACCCGCTCCAGCACCTCAATCTCTTTCCTGAACTGGGGGGCCCAGAACTGACCACGATACTCCAGGTGTAGCCTCACTGATGGGGAGCTTAAACTTAAACTTAGGCTGGAGATTAGGAAGAAGTGGCCTGCCCAGGGAGGTGCTGGCCTCACCGGCCCTGGAGGTTGTTAAACTGAGACTAGACATGGCGCTTAGTGCCACGATCTAGTCAACGGGCTGGAGTTGGACCAAGGCTTGGCCTGGATGATCTCCGAGGGCTTTTAAACCCAGTCCATTCGGTGAAATCGGCGCCTTAATGCGGCGTCAGGATGCGGATTTTTGCGGCGTCCAAGATGAGAATGATTCGATTTTAGGCAAAAATCCCCCATTGGGGTGTTTCTTGAGCTTTGCCGTGACTCGTGCAGCTTGTCCGGGAGCGTTTTGGCGCTGGGGGGCTGTTCGTTTGGCTCTGGGCTGGGGAGTGAAGGCGTTTTGGGGGGTCTCTCCCCGTTTTGCGCAGGCCAAGCCCGGGGTGATCAGCTCGGTCCTGGCCAAGGGCCCCGTGCAGATCCAGGTGGTGGGGAAGCTGGTGCCCCCGCTGCCCAACCAGCCGGTGAGTGCAGCCCCCGACCCGCGGGAAATCCACCCTAAAGCCCCCCCGGGTTATTCGCTTATTGGGTTGACCCCCCAGATTCTGGAGATAAAGGGGGAAATTGGGGGCTGGGTGCAGATGCGGCAAGTGACGTGTTTCTGGACACGTGAGGATGCTCTGGACACTCAAAGTCCCCCAAAAAGCGGATGAATTCCCCCCAGAGAGGATGAATTATCCCCCCAAAGGGGATGAATTATCCCCTAATGGGATGAATTATCCCCCAAAGAGGATGAATTATCCCCCCAAAGGGGATGAATTATCCCCCAAAGAGGATGAATTCCCCCCAAAGAGGATGAATTATCCCCCAAAGGGGATGAATTATCCCCCCAAAGAGGATGAATTATCCCCCCAAAGGGGATGAATTATCCCCCCAAAGAGGATGAATTATCCCCCCAAAGGGGATGAATTCCCCCCAGAGAGGATGAATTATCCCTAAAGGGGATGAATTATCCCCCAAAGGGGATGAATTCCCCCCAAAGAGGATGAGTTATCCCCCAAAGAGGATGAATTATCCCCCCAAAGGGGATGAATTCCCCCCAAAGAGGATGAGTTATCCCCCAAAGAGGATGAATTATCCCCCAAAGAGGATGAGTTCCCCCCAAAGAGGATGAATTATCCCCCAAAGAGGATGAATTATCCTCCAAAGAGGATGAGTTCCCCCGAACAAGATAAATTCCCCCAAAAAGAGGCAGAATTCTCCATTTCTCTCTTTCCCCCCAGTTCGACAGCAAACTGAAGAAGACCCCGGCGCTGCAGCCCAGCAAGGAAGCCTGGTGGGTGCTGGGGGACCCAACAGAACCCCACTGAACCCACCCAACCCACCCCAAACACCCCAACCCAACCTAAAGCACCCCTACCCACCCCACCCCACCCAAACCACCCACCCCAGACCACCCCAACCCAACTCAACCCAACACAACTCAACCCAACCCAACTCAACCCAACCCAAACCACCCCAACCCAACCCAACCCACCCCACCCCAACCTAAATCACCCCAACCCAATCCAACCCAACCCACCCCACCCCAACTCAACCCAACTCAACCCAACTCAACCCACCCCAACTCAACCCAACCCAACTCAACCCAACTCAACCCAACCCAACTCAACCCAACTCAACCCAACCCAACTCAACCCAACTCAACCCAACCCAACTCAACCCAACTCAACCCAACTCAAACCACCCCAACCCACCCCACCCAACCCAAACCACCCACCCCAGACCACCCCACCCCAACCCAACCCAACTCAACCCAACCCAACTTAACCCAACTCAAACCACCCCAACCCAAACCAACTCAAACCACCCCAACCCAACCCACCCCAACCTAAATCACCCCAACCCAAACTACCCCAACCCAACCCCAAACCAACTCAAACCACCCCAACCCAACCCAAACCACCCACCCCCAACTCAACCCACCCCAACGCAACCCAACCCAACTCAACCCAAACCACCCCAACCCAACCCAAACCAACTCAAACCACCCCAACTCAATCCAACCCAACTCAACCCAACTCAAACCACCCCAACCCAACTCAACCCAACTCAAACCACCCCAACCCAACTCAAACCAACCCAACCCAAACTACCCCAACCCACCCCACCCAACCCAAACCACCCCAACCCAACCCAAACCAACTCAAACCACCCCAACTCAATCCAACCCAACTCAACCCAACCCAACCCACCCCAACCCAACTCAACCCAACTCAAACCACCCCAACCCAACTCAAACCAAACCAACCCAACCCACCCCACCCAACCCAAACCACCCACCCCAGACCACCCCACCCCAACCCAACTCAACCCAACCCAACTCAACTCAACTCAAACCACCCCAACCCAACCCAAACCAACTCAAACCACCCCAACCCAACCCACCCCAACCTAATCACCCCAACCCAAACTACCCCAACCCAACCCAAACCAACTCAAACCACCCCAACCCAACCCAAACCACCCACCCCCAACTCAACCCACCCCAACGCAACCCAACCCAACCCAAACCACCCCAACCCAACCCAAACCAACTCAAACCACCCCAACTCAATCCAACCCAACTCAACCCAACTCAAACCACCCCAACCCAACTCAACCCAACTCAAACCACCCCAACCCAACTCAAACCAACCCAACCCAACCCAACCCAACCCACCCCACCCAACCCAAACCACCCACCCCAGACCACCCCACCCCAACCCAACTCAACCCAACCCAACTCAACCCAACTCAAACCACCCCAACCCAACCCAAACCAACTCAAACCACCCCAACCCAACCCACCCCAACCTAAATCACCCCAACCCAAACTACCCCAACCCAACCCAAACCAACTCAAACCACCCCAACCCACCCCACCCAACCCAGACCAACCCACCCCAACCCACCCCAAACTACCCCAACCCACCCCAAACCACCCCTACCCTAACTCCCCCCCACCCCAAACCACCCCACCCCAACCAACCCACCCCAAACCAACCCACCCCAAACCAACCCACCCCACCCCAATCCACCCCACCCCAAACCACCCCCACCCCCGGCCCCTTTTCTGGGGCGTTTTGTGCCAATTTCGGGGTGTTCTCGGCAGTTTCCTGGAGCAGCTGCACAAGCACCAGGGCTCGGTGCTGCACCCCGACTACAAGACGTCGTTCCGCTCGCTGGAGGACGCGCTGCAGCGCCTCCTTCCCTACCACGTGTACCAGGGCGTGCTGCCCTCGCCGCACGATTACCGCAAAGGTGAGCGCCCCGAAACGCCCAAAATCGCCCTTTCTCGCCCCCAAAACGAGCGGAGAGGGTGATTTTGGGGGCGTTGTTGGTGTCTCCGCAGTGGACGAGGAGTTCGAGGTGGTGTCGGCGCAGCTGCTGCGGCGCACGCAGGCCATGCTCAACAAGTACCGCCTGCTGCTGCTCGAGGAGTCGCGGGTCAGTGGCGTTTGGGGCTAAAAGCGGCGGGTTTGGCCAACGCCGCTGGAAACGGAGCTTCCCGGCCCCGCTCTGGGGGGAAACGCGGAGTTCGGCCTCGTTTCCGGGGGGAAAAGCGGCGGAATTGGTGGAGGTGGTGAAGTGTAACCATGCTGCTCTTCCTCCTCTTTTTCCTCTTCTTCCTCATTTATGGCTTTCCTCCTTTTCCTTTCCTCCCCCTCCTTCCTCTTCCTCCTTGTTTTTCTTTTCTTCCTCCTTCTTCCTCTTCCCCCTCCTTCTTCCTCTTCCCCCTCCTTCTTTCTCTTCCCCCTCCTTTTTCCTCTTCCCCCTCCTTTTTCCTCTTCCCCCTCCTTTTTCCTCTTCCCCCTCCTTTTTCCTCTTCCCCCTCCTTTTTCCTCTTCCTCTCCCTCCTTCCTCTTCCTCCTCATTATACTTTTCCTTCTCTTTTTCCTCTTCCTCCTTGTTTTTCCTCTTCTTCTTTTTCCTCTCCTCCTCGTTCTTCCTTCTTTTTCCTTTTCCTCCTCGTTCTTCCTCCTCTTTTTCCTTTTTCTCCTCATTCTTCTTTCTCCTTTTTCGTCTTCCTCCTCGTTCTTCTGCCACTTTTTCCTCTTCCTCCTTGTTCTTCTGCCTCGCTCTTCCTCTTCCCCCTCGCTCTTCCTCTTTCGCCTCGCTCTTCCCCTTCGCTGTTCCTCTTCCCCCTCACTGTTCCTCTTCCCCCTCGCTCTTCCTCTTCCCCCTCGCTCTTCCTCTTCCCCCTCGCTCTTCCTCTTCCCCCTCGCTGTTCCTCTTCCTCCTCGCTCTTCCTCTTCCCCCTCACTGTTCCTCTTCCCCCTCGCTCTTCCTCTTCCCCCTCGCTCTTCCTCTTCCCCCTCGCTGTTCCTCTTCCCCCTCGCTGTTCCTCTTCCCCCTCGCTGTTTCTCTTCCCCCTCGCTCTTCCTCTTCCCCCTCGCTCTTCCTCTTCCTCCTCGCTGTTCCTCTTCCCCCTCGCTGTTCCTCTTCCCCCTCCTTGTTCCTCTTCCCCCTCGCTGTTCCTCTTCTCCCTTGTTTCCCTCTTCTCCCTGTTTTTCCTTTCCCCGTTTCCTCCCGTTTCCCTCCGTTTCCTCCCGTTTCCTCCGGCTCCGGCTCCGGTTCGGCTCCGGTTCCGTTCGGCAGCGGGTGAGCCCGTCGGCAGAGATGGTGATGATCGACCGCATGTTCATCCAGGAGGAGAAGACCATGCTGGCGCTGGACAAGCAGCTGGCCAAGGACAAGCCAGGTGCCGCCTTACCTGCCTTTATATGGGGTTATATGCATTTATATGAGTTATATGGGCTTATACGGGCTATACGGGTTTATATCAGTTATATGGACTTACATGGGATATACGGGGTTATAGGGCTTTATATGGGTTACATGGTTTCTTTGGGTTTCTACAGGTTTGTATGGCTTATATGGGTTTATACGAGTTTATATGGAGTTATAGGGGCTTATATGGGTTTATATGGGGTTATATGGGTTTATATGGGTTTATTTAGGGCTATATGGGGTTATAAGGGTTTATATGGGTTTATTTAGGGCTATATGGATTTATGCAGGTTTAGATCGGTTATAAGGGTTTATATGGGTTTATATGGGTTTATTTAGGGCTATATGGGTTTATGCAGGTTTAGGTGGGTTATATGGGTTTATATCGATCTATACAGGTTTATATGGGTTATATAGAGTTATATGGTTTATTTGGGTTTATATGGGTTTATATAGGGCTGTATGGATTATATGGGTTTCTTTGGGTTTATATGGAGCTATATGGGTTTAAATGGGTTATATGGAGTTATAGGGGTTTATGTCAGTTGTATGAGTTTATATGGGTTTATATGGGTTATATGGAGTTATAGGGGTTTATGTCAGTTGTATGAGTTTATATGGGGTTAGATGGGTTTATATGGATTTATTTGGGTTTATATCAGATTACATTGGGGTTTCTATGGGGTTTTCTATGGGTTTTTATGGGGTTAATAATTGATCTGAAAAGGGATTGTAATGGTTAATGAACCGGGGGGGTGTTTTTCTCTTGCAGACGAATACGTCTCGTCCTCCCGCACTCAGGCGCCCCCCCCGGCCCCGGAGCCCCCCAAGGCCCCCCCGGCGCCCCCGAACCCCCCGTTACACCCCACCAAGCTGGTGATCAAGCACGGCGGGGGGGGCTCCCCGTCCGTCACCTGGGCCAAAGCGCCGGGGGGGGCGCCGGAGGGCGACGAGGACGCGCTGCCCTCGCGCAGCAAACCCCCCATCAAGACGTACGAGGCGCGGAGCCGCATCGGGCTCAAGCTCAAGATCAAGCAGGAGGCCGGGCTGAGCAAAGTGGTTCACAACACAGCGCTGGACCCCGTGCACCCCCCGCGCCCCCCCGGACCCCCCCCCCGCGCAGATGAACGGCACCCTGGACCACCCCCCCGAAAAGAAACCCCCCCCCGGCGGCGCCGGCGCCTCCTGCCGCCTCCCGCTGCGCAAAACCTACCGCGAGAACGTCGACGCCTTCGCCCCCCACAAACCCGCCCCCAAGCCCCCCCGGCCCCCCCGCGGCGACGAGGGCCCCCCGCCAAGAGCCCCCCGCGCCTCGCCCCGCTCGCCAAGGCCGACGCCGACGCCGAGTTCTACCGCGGGCCCATCAAACCCGAGCCCCCGACCCCAACCTGGGCGCCGAGCTGGGCTGGGACACCCCCCCTTTGTTACCCCCCCCGGCCAAACGGCGGAAATCCGAGTCGCTGGAGGTGGACAACGCCAGTTTCTCCAGCGACAGCCCCCCGACGCGGCGCTCAGCGAGCACCTGCAGAGCGCCATCGACAGCATCCTCAACCTGCAGCACCCGCGCGGGCCTTCCTCCCGCTCCTCCTCCTCCTCCTCGCCCTTCGGCGCCTCCCCCGACGCGCTGCCCCCCCCCAGCCACAACGGCGGGCTGGGCGCCAGGACGTTGCACAGATAACACGCGCCCAAACGGGGCGGGAAGGCGCCCGGAAAGCGCCCGGGACGCGCCGGGAAAACGGGGCGGAAGACGCTGAGGAACGGGGCGGGAAACGCCCAAAACGGGCCGGGAAACGCTGAGAAACGGGGCGGGAAACGCCCAAAACGGGGCGGGAAACGCCCAAAACGGGGCGGGAAACGCTGAGAAACGGGGCGGGAAACGCCCAAAACAGGGCGGGAAACGCCTCAAACGGGCCGGAAAACGCTGAGAAACAGGGCGGGAAGCACCCAAAACGGGGCGGAAAAACACGGCGGGAAACGCCCGAAACACGGTGGAAAAACACGGCGGGAAACACCCGAAACGCGGCGGGAAACGCCCCAAACAGGGCGGAAAACGCTGAGAAACAGGGCGGGAAATGCTGAGAAACGGGGCGGAAAACACGGCGGGAAACGCCCGAAACGTGGTGGGAAACACCCAAAACGTGGCGGAAAAACACAGCGGGAAACGCCCGAAACGCGGCGGAAAAACACGGCGGGAAACGCCCGAAACGCAGCAGGAAAAACACAGCGGGAAACACCGGAAACGCGGCAGGAAACGCCCAAAACACGGCGGAAAAACGGGGCGGAAGACGCTGAGAAACGGGGCGGGAAACGCCCCGAACGCGCAGCGGGAAAAGGTGAAAAAACACGGTGGAAAACGCGGAAAAACAGGGCGGAAAACACCCGGAATGGGGCGGAAAACGCCCGGAATGGGGCGGAAAATGCTGAGAAACGGGGCGGAAATGGCCCTGGATACGCGGCGGAAAAGGGTGAAAAAATGGGGTGGAAAACGCTGAGAAACGGGCAGGAAAACGGGCCGGAAAACGCCTAAAACGCGGCGGAAAACACCCAAAACGGAGCTGAAAACGCAGCGGAAAAACGGGGTGGAAAACACTCAAAACGGGGTGGAAAACCC
>NW_028115987.1:0-21385 GCF_964273445.1 Streptopelia decaocto
CTGGAATTTTAGCCATTTTTTGACGTGAAATTGTAAACATGTGGACATGGATTTTGAAAATTCTAGAGAGAATTTTAAAAGCTTCAACAGAATTTCAACAATTTTGAGAGGGATTTGAAAAGTTTCAATGGGAATGGGAAGAATTGGGACAAAAATTGGAAAATTTTTAAGGGACTTTGAAAAAATTTCAACTGGAATTTTAGCCATTTTTTGACGTGAAATTGTAAACATGTGGACATGGATTTTGAAAATTCTAGAGAGAATTTTAAAAGCTTCAACAGAATTTCAACAATTTTGAGAGGGATTTGAAAAGTTTCAATGGGAATGGGAAGAATTGGGACAAAAATTGGAAAATTTTTAAGGGACTTTGAAAAAATTTCAACTGGAATTTTAGCCATTTTTTGACGTGAAATTGTAAACATGTGGACATGGATTTTGAAAATTCTAGAGAGAATTTTAAAAGCTTCAAGAGAATTTCAACAATTTTGAGAGGGATTTGAAAAGTTTCAATGGGAATGGGAAGAATTGGGACAAAAATTGGAAAATTTTTAAGGGACTTTGAAAAAATTTCAACTGGAATTTTAGCCATTTTTTGACGTGAAATTGTAAACATGTGGACATGGATTTTGAAAATTCTAGAGAGAATTTTAAAAGCTTCAACAGAATTTCAACAATTTTGAGAGGGATTTGAAAAGTTTCAATGGGAATGGGAAGAATTGGGACAAAAATTGGAAAATTTTTAAGGGACTTTGAAAAAATTTCAACTGGAATTTTAGCCATTTTTTGACGTGAAATTGTAAACATGTGGACATGGATTTTGAAAATTCTAGAGAGAATTTTAAAAGCTTCAAGAGAATTTCAACAATTTTGAGAGGGATTTGAAAAGTTTCAATGGGAATGGGAAGAATTGGGACAAAAATTGGAAAATTTTTAAGGGACTTTGAAAAAATTTCAACTGGAATTTTAGCCATTTTTTGACGTGAAATTGTAAACATGTGGACATGGATTTTGAAAATTCTAGAGAGAATTTTAAAAGCTTCAAGAGAATTTCAACAATTTTGAGAGGGATTTGAAAAGTTTCAATGGGAATGGGAAGAATTGGGACAAAAATTGGAAAATTTTTAAGGGACTTTGAAAAAATTTCAACTGGAATTTTAGCCATTTTTTGACGTGAAATTGTAAACATGTGGACATGGATTTTGAAAATTCTAGAGAGAATTTTAAAAGCTTCAAGAGAATTTCAACAATTTTGAGAGGGATTTGAAAAGTTTCAATGGGAATGGGAAGAATTGGGACAAAAATTGGAAAATTTTTAAGGGACTTTGAAAAAATTTCAACTGGAATTTTAGCCATTTTTTGACGTGAAATTGTAAACATGTGGACATGGATTTTGAAAATTCTAGAGAGAATTTTAAAAGCTTCAAGAGAATTTCAACAATTTTGAGAGGGATTTGAAAAGTTTCAATGGGAATGGGAAGAATTGGGACAAAAATTGGAAAATTTTTAAGGGACTTTGAAAAAATTTCAACTGGAATTTTAGCCATTTTTTGACGTGAAATTGTAAACATGTGGACATGGATTTTGAAAATTCTAGAGAGAATTTTAAAAGCTTCAACAGAATTTCAACAATTTTGAGAGGGATTTGAAAAGTTTCAATGGGAATGGGAAGAATTGGGACAAAAATTGGAAAATTTTTAAGGGACTTTGAAAAAATTTCAACTGGAATTTTAGCCATTTTTTGACGTGAAATTGTAAACATGTGGACATGGATTTTGAAAATTCTAGAGAGAATTTTAAAAGCTTCAACAGAATTTCAACAATTTTGAGAGGGATTTGAAAAGTTTCAATGGGAATGGGAAGAATTGGGACAAAAATTGGAAAATTTTTAAGGGACTTTGAAAAAATTTCAACTGGAATTTTAGCCATTTTTTGACGTGAAATTGTAAACATGTGGACATGGATTTTGAAAATTCTAGAGAGAATTTTAAAAGCTTCAAGAGAATTTCAACAATTTTGAGAGGGATTTGAAAAGTTTCAATGGGAATGGGAAGAATTGGGACAAAAATTGGAAAATTTTTAAGGGACTTTGAAAAAATTTCAACTGGAATTTTAGCCATTTTTTGACGTGAAATTGTAAACATGTGGACATGGATTTTGAAAATTCTAGAGAGAATTTTAAAAGCTTCAAGAGAATTTCAACAATTTTGAGAGGGATTTGAAAAGTTTCAATGGGAATGGGAAGAATTGGGACAAAAATTGGAAAATTTTTAAGGGACTTTGAAAAAATTTCAACTGGAATTTTAGCCATTTTTTGACGTGAAATTGTAAACATGTGGACATGGATTTTGAAAATTCTAGAGAGAATTTTAAAAGCTTCAAGAGAATTTCAACAATTTTGAGAGGGATTTGAAAAGTTTCAATGGGAATGGGAAGAATTGGGACAAAAATTGGAAAATTTTTAAGGGACTTTGAAAATTTTCAAAGTCCTTAAAAATTTTCCAATTTTTGTCCCAATTCTTCCCATTCCCATTGAAACTTTTCAAATCCCTCTCAAAATTGTTGAAATTCTCTTGAAGCTTTTAAAATTCTCTCTAGAATTTTCAAAATCCATGTCCACATGTTTACAATTTCACTGTCAATGGAAAATGGCTAATATTCCAGTTGAAATTTTTTCAAAGTCCCTTGAAAAATTTTCCAATTTTTGTCCCAATTCTTCCCATTCCCATTGAAAACTTTTCAAATCCCTCTCAAAATTGTTGAAATTCTCTTGAAGCTTTTAAAATTCTCTCTAGAATTTTCAAAATCCATGTCCACATGTTTACAATTTCACGTCAAAAAATGGCTAAAATTCCAGTTGAAATTTTTTCAAAGTCCCTTGAAAAATTTTCCAATTTTTGTCCCAATTCTTCCCATTCCCATTGAAACTTTTCAAATCCCTCTCAACATTGTTGAAATTCTCTTGAAGCTTTTAAAATTCTCTCTAGAATTTTCAAAATCCATGTCCACATGTTTACAATTTCACGTCAAAAAATGGCTAATATTCCAGTTGAAATTTTTTCAAAGTCCCTTAAAAATTTTCCAATTTTTGTCCCAATTCTTCCCATTCCCATTGAAACTTTTCAAATCCCTCTCAAAATTGTTGAAATTCTCTTGAAGCTTTTAAAATTCTCTCCAGAATTTTCAAAATCCATGTCCACATGTTTACAATTTCACGTCAAAAAATGGCTAAAATTCCAGTTGAAATTTTTTCAAAGTCTCTTCAAAATTTTCCAATTTTTGTCCCAATTCTTCCCATTCCCATTGAAACTTTTCAAATCCCTCTCAAAATTGTTGAAATTCTCTTGAAGCTTTTAAAATTCTCTCTAGAATTTTCAAAATCCATGTCCACATGTTTACAATTTCACGTCAAAAAATGGCTAAAATTCCAGTTGAAATTTTTTCAAAGTCCCTTAAAAATTTTCCAATTTTTGTCCCAATTCTTCCCATTCCCATGGAAACTTTTCAAATCCCTCTCAAAATTGTTGAAATTCTGTTGAAGCTTTTAAAATTCTCTCTAGAATTTTCAAAATCCATGTCCACATGTTTACAATTTCACGTAAAAAAATGGCTAAAATTCCAGTTGGAATTTTTTTAAAGGCCCTTAAAAATTTTCCAATTTTTGTCCCAATTCTTCCCATTCCCATTGAAACTTTTCAAATCCCTCTCAAAACTGTTGAAATTCTGTTGAAGCTTTTAAAATTCTCTCTAGATTTTTCAAAATCCATGTCCACATGTTTACAATTTCACGTCAAAAAATGGCTAAAATTCCAGTTGAAATTTCTTCAAAGTCCCTTAAAAATTTTCCAATTTTTGTCCCAATTCTTCCCATTCCCATTGAAACTTTTCAAATCCCTCTCAAAATTGTTGAAATTCTCTTGAAGCTTTTAAAAGTCTCTCTAGAATTTTCAAAATCCATGTCCACATGTTTACAATTTCACGTCAAAAAATGGCTAAAATTCCAGTTGAATTTTTTTCAAAGTCCCTTAAAAGTTTTCCAATTTTTGTCCCAATTCTTCCCATTCCCATTGAAACTTTTCAAATCCCTCTCAAAATTGTTGAAATTCTCTTGAAGCTTTTAAAATTCTCTCTAGAATTTTCAAAATCCATGTCCACATGTTTACAATTTCTTGTAAAAATTTGCTAAAATTCCAGTTGAAATTTTTTCAAAGTCCCTTAAAAATTTTCCAATTTTTGTCCCAATTCTTCCCATTCCCATTGAAACTTTTCAAATCCCTCTCCAAATTGTTGAAATTCTCTTGAAGCTTTTAAAATTCTCTCTAGAATTTTCAAATCCATGTCCACATGTTTACAATTTCACGTCAAAAAATGGCTAAAATTCCAGTTGAAATTTTTTCAAAGTCCCTTCAAAATTTTCCAATTTTTGTCCCAATTCTTCCCATTCCCATGGAAACTTTTCAAATCCCTCTCAACATTGTTGAAATTCTCTTGAAGCTTTTAAATTTCTCTCCAGAATTTTCAAAATCCATGTCCACATGTTTACAATTTCATGTCAAAAAATGGCTAAAATTCCAGTTGAAATTTTTTCAAAGTCCCTTAAAAATTTTCCAATTTTTGTCCCAATTCTTCCCATTCCCATGGAAACTTTTCAAATCCCTCTCAAAATTGTTGAAATTCTCTTGAAGCTTTTAAAATTCTCTCCAGAATTTTCAAAATCCATGTCCACATGTTTACAATTTCACGTCAAAAAATGGCTAAAATTCCAGTTGAAATTTTTTCAAAGTCCCTTAAAAATTTTCCAATTTTTGTCCCAATTCTTCCCATTCCCATGGAAACTTTTCAAATCCCTCTCAACATTGTTGAAATTCTCTTGAAGCTTTTAAAATTCTCTCTAGAATTTTCAAAATCCATGTCCACATGTTTACAATTTCACGTAAAAAAAAATGGCTAAAATTCCAGTTGAAATTTTTTCAAAGTCCCTTAAAAATTTTCCAATTTTTGTCCCAATTCTTCCCATTCCCATTGAAACTTTTCAAATCCCTCTCAAAATTGTTGAAATTCTCTTGAAGCTTTTAAAATTCTCTCTAGAATTTTCAAAATCCATGTCCACATGTTTACAATTTCACGTCAAAAAATGGCTAAAATTCCAGTTGAAATGTTTTCAAAGTCCCTTAAAAATTTTCCAATTTTTGTCCCAATTCTTCCCATTCCCATTGAAACTTTTCAAATCCCTCTCAAAATTGTTGAAATTCTGTTGAAGCATTTAAAATTCTCTCCAGAATTTTCAAAATCCATGTCCACATGTTTACAATTTCACGTAAAAAAAAATGGCTAAAATTCCAGTTGAAATTTTTTCAAAGTCCCTTAAAAATTTTCCAATTTTTGTCCCAATTCTTCCCATTCCCATTGAAACTTTTCAAATCCCTCTCAAAATTGTTGAAATTCTCTTGAAGCTTTTAAAATTCTCTCTAGAATTTTCAAAATCCATGTCCACATGTTTACAATTTCACGTCAAAAAATGGCTAAAATTCCAGTTGAAATTTTTTCAAAGTCCCTTCAAAATTTTCCAATTTTTGTCCCAATTCTTCCCATTCCCATTGAAACTTTTCAAATCCCTCTCAAAATTGTTGAAATTCTCTTGAAGCTTTTAAAATTCTCTCTAGAATTTTCAAAATCCATGTCCACATGTTTACAATTTCACGCCAAAAAATGGCTAAAATTCCAGTTGAAATGTTTTCAAAGTCCCTTCAAAATTTTCCAATTTTTGTCCCAATTCTTCCCATTCCCATTGAAACTTTTCAAATCCCTCTCAAAATTGTTGAAATTCTCTTGAAGCTTTTAAAATTCTCTCTAGAATTTTCAAAATCCATGTCCACATGTTTACAATTTCACGTCAAAAAATGGCTAAAATTCCAGTTGAAATTTTTTCAAAGTCCCTGAAAAATTTTCCAATTTTTGTCCCAATTCTTCCCATTCCCATTGAAACTTTTCAAATCCCTCTCAAAATTGTTGAAATTCTCTTGAAGCTTTTAAAATTCTCTCTAGAATTTTCAAAATCCATGTCCACATGTTTACAATTTCACGTAAAAAAAAATGGCTAAAATTCCAGTTGAAATTTTTTCAAAGTCCCTTAAAAATTTTCCAATTTTTGTCCCAATTCTTCCCATTCCCATTGAAACTTTTCAAATCCCTCTCAAAATTGTTGAAATTCTCTTGAAGCTTTTAAAATTCTCTCTAGAATTTTCAAAATCCATGTCCACATGTTTACAATTTCACGTCAAAAAATGGCTAAAATTCCAGTTGAAATTTTTTCAAAGTCCCTTCAAAATTTTCCAATTTTTGTCCCAATTCTTCCCATTCCCATTGAAACTTTTCAAATCCCTCTCAAAATTGTTGAAATTCTCTTGAAGCATTTAAAATTCTCTACAGAATTTTCAAAATCCATGTCCACATGTTTACAATTTCACGTCAAAAAATGGCTAAAATTCCAGTTGAAATTTTTTCAAAGTCCCTTAAAAATTTTCCAATTTTTGTCCCAATTCTTCCCATTCCCATTGAAACTTTTCAAATCCCTCTCCAAATTGTTGAAATTCTCTTGAAGCTTTTAAAATTCTCTCCAGAATTTTCAAAATCCATGTCCACATGTTTACAATTTCACGTCAAAAAATGGCTAAAATTCCAGTTGAAATTTTTTCAAAGTCCCTTAAAAATTTTCCAATTTTTGTCCCAATTCTTCCCATTCCCATTGAAACTTTTCAAATCCCTCTCAAAATTGTTGAAATTCTCTTGAAGCTTTTAAAATTCTCTCGAGAATTTTCAAAATCCATGTCCACATGTTTACAATTTCACGTCAAAAAATGGCTAAAATTCCAGTTGAAATGTTTTCAAAGTCCCTTAAAAATTTTCCAGTTTTTGTCCCAATTCTTCCCATTCCCATTGAAACTTTTCAAATCCCTCTCAAAATTGTTGAAATTCTCTTGAAGCTTTTAAAATTCTCTCCAGAATTTTCAAAATCCATGTCCACATGTTTACAATTTCATGTAAAAAAATGGCTAAAATTCCAGTTGAAATTTCTTCAAAGTCCCTTAAAAATTTTCCAATTTTTGTCCCAATTCTTCCCATTCCCATTGAAACTTTTCAAATCCCTCTCAAAATTGTTGAAATTCTGTTGAAGCTTTTAAAATTCTCTCTAGAATTTTCAAAATCCATGTCCACATGTTTACAATTTCACGTCAAAAAATGGCTAAAATTCCAGTTGAAATTTTTTCAAAGTCCCTGAAAAATTTTCCAATTTTTGTCCCAATTCTTCCCATTCCCATTGAAACTTTTCAAATCCCTCTCAAAATTGTTGAAATTCTCTTGAAGCTTTTAAAATTCTCTCCAGAATTTTCAAAATCCATGTCCACATGTTTACAATTTCACGTCAAAAAATGGCTAAAATTCCAGTTGAAATGTTTTCAAAGTCCCTTCAAAATTTTCCAATTTTTGTCCCAATTCTTCCCATTCCCATTGAAACTTTTCAAATCCCTCTCAAAATTGTTGAAATTCTCTTGAAGCTTTTAAAATTCTCTCTAGAATTTTCAAAATCCATGTCCACATGTTTACAATTTCACGTCAAAAAATGGCTAAACTTCCAGTTGAAATTTTTTCAAAGTCCCTGAAAAATTTTCCAATTTTTGTCCCAATTCTTCCCATTCTCATTGAAACTTTTCAAATCCATCTCAAAATTGTTGAAATTCTCTTGAAGCTTTTAAAATTCTCTCTAGAATTTTCAAAATCCATGTCCACATGTTTACAATTTCACGTCAAAAAATGGCTAAAATTCCCGTTGAAATTTTTTCAAAGTCCCTTAAAAATTTTCCAATTTTTGTCCCAATTCTTCCCATTCCCATTGAAACTTTTCAAATCCCTCTCCAAATTGTTGAAATTCTCTTGAAGCTTTTAAAATTCTCTCTAGAATTTTCAAAATCCATGTCCACATGTTTACAATTTCACGTCAAAAAATGGCTAAAATTCCAGTTGAAATGTTTTCAAAGTCCCTTAAAAATTTTCCAATTTTTGTCCCAATTCTTCCCATTCCCATGGAAACTTTTCAAATCCCTCTCCAAATTGTTGAAATTCTCTTGAAGCTTTTAAAATTCTCTCTAGAATTTTCAAAATCCATGTCCACATGTTTACAATTTCACGTCAAAAAATGGCTAAAATTCCAGTTGAAATTTTTTCAAAGTCCCTTAAAAATTTTCCAATTTTTGTCCCAATTCTTCCCATTCCCATTGAAACTTTTCAAATCCCTCTCAAAATTGTTGAAATTCTGTTGAAGCTTTTAAAAGTCTCTCTAGAATTTTCAAAATCCATGTCCACATGTTTACAATTTCACGTAAAAAAATGGCTAAAATTCCAGTTGGAATTTTTTTAAAGGCCCTTAAAAATTTTCCAATTTTTGTCCCAATTCTTCCCATTCCCAATGAAACTTTTCAAATCCCTCTCAAAACTGTTGAAATTCTCTTGAAGCTTTTAAAATTCTCTCCAGAATTTTCAAAATCCATGTCCACATGTTTACAATTTCACGTCAAAAAATGGCTAAAATTCCAGTTGAAATTTTTTCAAAGTCCCTTAAAAATTTTCCAATTTTTGTCCCAATTCTTCCCATTCCCATTGAAACTTTTCAAATCCCTCTCCAAATTGTTGAAATTCTCTTGAAGCTTTTAAAATTCTCTCCAGAATTTTCAAAATCCATGTCCACATGTTTACAATTTCTTGTAAAAATTTGCTAAAATTCCAGTTGAATTTTTTTCAAAGTGCCTTAAAAATTTTCCAATTTTTGTCCCAATTCTTCCCATTCCCATTGAAACTTTTCAAATCCCTCTCAAAATGGTTGAAATTCTCTTGAAGCTTTTAAAATTCTCTCCAGAATTTTCAAAATCCATGTCCACATGTTTACAATTTCACGTCAAAAAATGGCTAAAATTCCAGTTGAAATTTTTTCAAAGTCCCTTAAAAATTTCCAATTTTTGTCCCAATTCTTCCCATTTCCATTGAAACTTTTCAAATCCCTCTCAAAATTGTTGAAATTCTCTTGAAGCTTTTAAAATTCTCTCCAGAATTTTCAAAATCCATGTCCACATGTTTACAATTTCATGTCAAAAAATGGCTAAAATTCCAGTTGAAATGTTTTCAAAGTCCCTTAAAAATTTTCCAATTCTTGTCCCAATTCTTCCCATTCCCATGGAAACTTTTCAAATCCCTCTCCAAATTGTTGAAATTCTCTTGAAGCTTTTAAAATTCTCTCTAGAATTTTCAAAATCCATGTCCACATGTTTACAATTTCACGTCAAAAAATGGCTAAAATTCCAGTTGAAATTTTTTCAAAGTCCCTTCAAAATTTTCCAATTTTTGTCCCAATTCTTCCCATTCCCATTGAAACTTTTCAAATCCCTCTCAAAATTGTTGAAATTCTCTTGAAGCTTTTAAAATTCTCTCTAGAATTTTCAAAATCCATGTCCACATGTTTACAATTTCACGTCAAAAAATGGCTAAAATTCCCGTTGAAATTTTTTCAAAGTCCCTTAAAAATTTTCCAATTTTTGTCCCAATTCTTCCCATTCCCATGGAAACTTTTCAAATCCCTCTCAAAATTGTTGAAATTCTCTTGAAGCTTTTAAAATTCTCTCTAGAATTTTCAAAATCCATGTCCACATGTTTACAATTTCACGTCAAAACATGGCTAAAATTCCAGTTGAAATTTTTTCAAAGTCCCTTAAAAATTTTCCAATTCTTGTCCCAATTCTTCCCATTCCCATGGAAACTTTTCAAATCCCTCTCAAAATTGTTGAAATTCTCTTGAAGCTTTTAAAATTCTCTCTAGAATTTTCAAAATCCATGTCCACATGTTTACAATTTCACGTCAAAAAATGGCTAAACTTCCAGTTGAAATTTTTTCAAAGTCCCTTAAAAATTTTCCAATTTTTGTCCCAATTCCTCCCATTCCCATTGAAACTTTTCAAATCCCTCTCAAAATTGTTGAAATTCTGTTGAAGCTTTTAAAATTCTCTCCAGAATTTTCAAAATCCATGTCCACATGTTTACAATTTCACGTCAAAAAATGGCTAAAATTCCAGTTGAAATTTTTTCAAAGTCCCTTCAAAATTTTCCAATTTTTGTCCCAATTCTTCCCATTTACATTGAAACTTTTCAAATCCCTCTCAAAATTGTTGAAATTCTCTTGAAGCTTTTAAAATTCTCTCTAGAATTTTCAAAATCCATGTCCACATGTTTACAATTTCACGTCAAAAAATGGCTAAAATTCCAGTTGAAATTTTTTCAAAGTCCCTTAAAAATTTTCCAATTTTTGTCCCAATTCTTCCCATTCCCATTGAAACTTTTCAAATCCCTCTCAAAATTGTTGAAATTCTCTTGAAGCTTTTAAAATTCTCTCTAGAATTTTCAAAATCCATGTCCACATGTTTACAATTTCACGTCAAAAAATGGCTAAAATTCCAGTTGAAATGTTTTCAAAGTCCCTTAAAAATTTTCCAATTTTTGTCCCAATTCTTCCCATTCCCATTGAAACTTTTCAAATCCCTCTCAAAATTGTTGAAATTCTGT
This sequence comes from Streptopelia decaocto, assembly GCF_964273445.1. NCBI lineage: Eukaryota > Metazoa > Chordata > Aves > Columbiformes > Columbidae > Streptopelia > Streptopelia decaocto. Next base: position 10,603 of record NW_028115987.1, read on the forward strand.
TGAAGCATTTAAAATTCTCTCCAGAATTTTCAAAATCCATGTCCACATGTTTACAATTTCACGTCAAAAAATGGCTAAAATTCCAGTTGAAATTTTTTCAAAGTCCCTTCAAAATTTTCCAATTTTTGTCCCAATTCTTCCCATTCCCATTGAAACTTTTCAAATCCCTCTCAAAATTGTTGAAATTCTGTTGAAGCTTTTAAAATTCTCTCTAGAATTTTCAAAATCCATGTCCACATGTTTACAATTTCACGTCAAAAAATGGCTAAAATTCCAGTTGAAATGTTTTCAAAGTCCCTTCAAAATTTTCCAATTTTTGTCCCAATTCTTCCCATTCCCATTGAAACTTTTCAAATCCCTCTCAAAATTGTTGAAATTCTCTTGAAGCTTTTAAAATTCTCTCTAGAATTTTCAAAATCCATGTCCACATGTTTACAATTTCACGTCAAAAAATGGCTAAAATTCCAGTTGAAATGTTTTCAAAGTCCCTGAAAAATTTTCCAATTTTTGTCCCAATTCTTCCCATTCCCATTGAAACTTTTCAAATCCCTCTCAAAATTGTTGAAATTCTCTTGAAGCTTTTAAAATTCTCTCTAGAATTTTCAAAATCCATGTCCACATGTTTACAATTTCATGTAAAAAAATGGCTAAAATTCCAGTTGAAATTTCTTCAAAGTCCCTTAAAAATTTTCCAATTTTTGTCCCAATTCTTCCCATTCCCATTGAAACTTTTCAAATCCCTCTCCAAATTGTTGAAATTCTGTTGAAGCTTTTAAAATTCTCTCTAGAATTTTCAAAATCCATGTCCACATGTTTACAATTTCACGTCAAAAAATGGCTAAAATTCCAGTTGAAATTTTTTCAAAGTCCCTTAAAAATTTTCCAATTTTTGTCCCAATTCTTCCCATTCCCATGGAAACTTTTCAAATCCCTCTCCAAATTGTTGAAATTCTCTTGAAGCTTTTAAAATTCTCTCCAGAATTTTCAAAATCCATGTCCACATGTTTACAATTTCACGTCAAAAAATGGCTAAAATTCCAGTTGAAATTTTTTCAAAGTCCCTGAAAAATTTTCCACTTTTTGTCCCAATTCTTCCCATTCCCATGGAAACTTTTCAAATCCCTCTCAAAATTGTTGAAATTCTCTTGAAGCTTTTAAAATTCTCTCTAGAATTTTCAAAATCCATGTCCACATGTTTACAATTTCACGTCAAAAAATGGCTAAACTTCCAGTTGAAATTTTTTCAAAGTCCCTGAAAAATTTTCCAATTTTTGTCCCAATTCTTCCCATTCTCATTGAAACTTTTCAAATCCATCTCAAAATTGTTGAAATTCTCTTGAAGCTTTTAAAATTCTCTCTAGAATTTTCAAAATCCATGTCCACATGTTTACAATTTCACGTCAAAAAATGGCTAAAATTCCAGTTGAAATTTTTTCAAAGTCCCTTAAAAATTTTCCAATTTTTGTCCCAATTCTTCCCATTCCCATTGAAACTTTTCAAATCCCTCTCAAAATTGTTGAAATTCTCTTGAAGCTTTTAAAATTCTCTCTAGAATTTTCAAAATCCATGTCCACATGTTTACAATTTCACGTCAAAAAATGGCTAAAATTCCAGTTGAAATTTTTTCAAAGTCCCTTAAAAATTTTCCAATTTTTGTCCCAATTCTTCCCATTCCCATTGAAACTTTTCAAATCCCTCTCAAAAGTGTTGAAATTCTCTTGAAGCTTTTAAAATTCTCTCCAGAATTTTCAAAATCCATGTCCACATGTTTACAATTTCTTGTAAAAATTTGCTAAAATTCCAGTTGAATTTTTTTCAAAGTGCCTTAAAAATTTTCCAATTTTTGTCCCAATTCTTCCCATTCCCATTGAAACTTTTCAAATCCCTCTCAAAATTGTTGAAATTCTCTTGAAGCTTTTAAAATTCTCTCTAGAATTTTCAAAATCCATGTCCACATGTTTACAATTTCACGTAAAAAAAAATGGCTAAAATTCCAGTTGAAATTTTTTCAAAGTCCCTTCAAAATTTTCCAATTTTTGTCCCAATTCTTCCCATTCCCATTGAAACTTTTCAAATCCCTCTCCAAATTGTTGAAATTCTCTTGAAGCTTTTAAAATTCTCTCTAGAATTTTCAAAATCCATGTCCACATGTTTACAATTTCACGTCAAAAATGGCTAAAATTCCAGTTGAAATGTTTTCAAAGTCCCTTAAAAATTTTCCAATTTTTGTCCCAATTCTTCCCATTCCCATTGAAACTTTTCAAATCCCTCTCAAAATTGTTGAAATTCTCTTGAAGCTTTTAAAATTCTCTCCAGAATTTTCAAATCCATGTCCACATGTTTACAATTTCACGTCAAAAAATGGCTAAAATTCCAGTTGAAATGTTTTCAAAGTCCCTTCAAAATTTTCCAATTTTTGTCCCAATTCTTCCCATTCCCATTGAAACTTTTCAAATCCCTCTCAAAATTGTTGAAATTCTGTTGAAGCTTTTAAAATTCTCTCTAGAATTTTCAAAATCCATGTCCACATGTTTACAATTTCACGTCAAAAAATGGCTAAAATTCCAGTTGAAATGTTTTCAAAGTCCCTTCAAAATTTTCCAATTTTTGTCCCAATTCTTCCCATTCCCATTGAAACTTTTCAAATCCCTCTCAAAATTGTTGAAATTCTCTTGAAGCTTTTAAAATTCTCTCTAGAATTTTCAAAATCCATGTCCACATGTTTACAATTTCACGTCAAAAAATGGCTAAAATTCCAGTTGAAATGTTTTCAAAGTCCCTGAAAAATTTTCCAATTTTTGTCCCAATTCTTCCCATTCCCATTGAAACTTTTCAAATCCCTCTCAAAATTGTTGAAATTCTCTTGAAGCTTTTAAAATTCTCTCTAGAATTTTCAAAATCCATGGCCACATGTTTACAATTTCATGTAAAAAATGGCTAAAATTCCAGTTGAAATTTCTTCAAAGTCCCTTAAAAATTTTCCAATTTTTGTCCCAATTCTTCCCATTCCCATTGAAACTTTTCAAATCCCTCTCAAAATTGTTGAAATTCTGTTGAAGCTTTTAAAATTCTCTCTAGAATTTTCAAAATCCATGTCCACATGTTTACAATTTCACGTCAAAAAATGGCTAAAATTCCAGTTGAAATTTTTTCAAAGTCCCTTAAAAATTTTCCAATTTTTGTCCCAATTCTTCCCATTCCCATGGAAACTTTTCAAATCCCTCTCCAAATTGTTGAAATTCTCTTGAAGCTTTTAAAATTCTCTCCAGAATTTTCAAAATCCATGTCCACATGTTTACAATTTCACGTCAAAAAATGGCTAAAATTCCAGTTGAAATTTTTCAAAGTCCCTGAAAAATTTTCCACTTTTTGTCCCAATTCTTCCCATTCCCATGGAAACTTTTCAAATCCCTCTCAAAATTGTTGAAATTCTGTTGAAGCTTTTAAAATTCTCTCTAGAATTTTCAAAATCCATGTCCACATGTTTACAATTTCACGTCAAAAAATGGCTAAAATTCCAGTTGAAATTTTTTCAAAGTCCCTGAAAAATTTTCCAATTTTTGTCCCAATTCTTCCCATTCTCATTGAAACTTTTCAAATCCATCTCAAAATTGTTGAAATTCTCTTGAAGCTTTTAAAATTCTCTCTAGAATTTTCAAAATCCATGTCCACATGTTTACAATTTCACGTCAAAAAATGGCTAAAATTCCAGTTGAAATTTTTTCAAAGTCCCTTAAAAATTTTCCAATTTTTGTCCCAATTCTTCCCATTCCCATTGAAACTTTTCAAATCCCTCTCAAAATTGTTGAAATTCTCTTGAAGCTTTTAAAATTCTCTCTAGAATTTTCAAAATCCATGTCCACATGTTTACAATTTCACGTCAAAAAATGGCTAAAATTCCAGTTGAAATTTTTTCAAAGTCCCTTAAAAATTTTCCAATTTTTGTCCCAATTCTTCCCATTCCCATTGAAACTTTTCAAATCCCTCTCAAAAGTGTTGAAATTCTCTTGAAGCTTTTAAAATTCTCTCCAGAATTTTCAAAATCCATGTCCACATGTTTACAATTTCTTGTAAAAATTTGCTAAAATTCCAGTTGAATTTTTTTCAAAGTGCCTTAAAAATTTTCCAATTTTTGTCCCAATTCTTCCCATTCCCATTGAAACTTTTCAAATCCCTCTCAACATTGTTGAAATTCTCTTGAAGCTTTTAAAATTCTCTCCAGAATTTTCAAAATCCATGTCCACATGTTTACAATTTCACGTCAAAAATGGCTAAAATTCCAGTTGAAATTTTTTCAAAGTCCCTTAAAAATTTTCCAATTTTTGTCCCAATTCTTCCCATTCCCATTGAAACTTTTCAAATCCCTCTCAACATTGTTGAAATTCTGTTGAAGCTTTTAAAATTCTCTCCAGAATTTTCAAAATCCATGTCCACATGTTTACAATTTCACGTCAAAAAATGGCTAAAATTCCAGTTGAAATTTTTTCAAAGTCCCTTCAAAATTTTCCAATTTTTGTCCCAATTCTTCCCATTCCCATTGAAACTTTTCAAATCCCTCTCCAAATTGTTGAAATTCTCTTGAAGCTTTTAAAATTCTCTCTAGAATTTTCAAAATCCATGTCCACATGTTTACAATTTCACGTAAAAAAAAATGGCTAAAATTCCAGTTGAAATGTTTTCAAAGTCCCTTCAAAATTTTCCAATTTTTGTCCCAATTCTTCCCATTCCCATTGAAACTTTTCAAATCCCTCTCAAAATTGTTGAAATTCTGTTGAAGCATTTAAAATTCTCTCCAGAATTTTCAAAATCCATGTCCACATGTTTACAATTTCACGTCAAAAAATGGCTAAAATTCCAGTTGAAATTTTTTCAAAGTCCCTTCAAAATTTTCCAATTTTTGTCCCAATTCTTCCCATTCCCATTGAAACTTTTCAAATCCCTCTCAAAATTGTTGAAATTCTCTTGAAGCTTTTAAAATTCTCTCCAGAATTTTCAAAATCCATGTCCACATGTTTACAATTTCACGTCAAAAAATGGCTAAAATTCCAGTTGAAATTTTTTCAAAGTCCCTCAAAAATTTTCCAATTTTTGTCCCAATTCTTCCCATTCCCATTGAAACTTTTCAAATCCCTCTCAAAATTGTTGAAATTCTCTTGAAACTTTTGAAATTCTCTCTAGAATTTTCAAAATCCATGTCCACATGTTTACAATTTCACGTCAAAAAATGGCTAAAATTCCAGTTGAAATTTTTTCAAAGTCCCTTAAAAATTTTCCAATTTTTGTCCCAATTCTTCCCATTCCCATTGAAACTTTTCAAATCCCTCTCAAAATTGTTGAAATTCTCTTGAAGCTTTTAAAATTCTCTCCAGAATTTTCAAAATTCATGTCCACATGTTTACAATTTCACGTCAAAAAATGGCTAAAATTCCAGTTGAAATTTTTTCAAAGTCCCTTCAAAATTTTCCAATTTTTGTCCCAATTCTTCCCATTCCCATTGAAACTTTTCAAATCCCTCTCAAAATTGTTGAAATTCTGTTGAAGCATTTAAAATTCTCTCTAGAATTTTCAAAATCCATGTCCACATGTTTACAATTTCACGTCAAAAAATGGCTAAAATTCCAGTTGAAATGTTTTCAAAGTCCCTTAAAAATTTTCCAATTTTTGTCCCAATTCTTCCCATTCCCATTGAAACTTTTCAAATCCCTCTCAAAATTGTTGAAATTCTCTTGAAGCTTTTAAAATTCTCTCCAGAATTTTCAAAATCCATGTCCACATGTTTACAATTTCACATAAAAAAATGGCTAAAATTCCAGTTGAAATTTTTTCAAAGTCCCTTCAAAATTTTCCAATTTTTGTCCCAATTCTTCCCATTCCCATTGAAACTTTTCAAATCCCTCTCAAAATTGTAGAAATTCTCTTGAAGCTTTTAAAATTCTCTCTAGAATTTTCAAAATCCATGTCCACATGTTTACAATTTCACGTCAAAAAATGGCTAAAATTCCAGTTGAAATTTTTTCAAAGTCCCTTCAAAATTTTCCAATTTTTGTCCCAATTCTTCCCATTCCCATTGAAACTTTTCAAATCCCTCTCAACATTGTTGAAATTCTCTTGAAGCTTTTAAAATTCTCTCTAGAATTTTCAAAATCCATGTCCACATGTTTACAATTTCACGTCAAAAAATGGCTAAAATTCCAGTTGAAATGTTTTCAAAGTCCCTTAAAAATTTTCCAATTTTTGTCCCAATTCTTCCCATTCCCATGGAAACTTTTCAAATCCCTCTCCAAATTGTTGAAATTCTCTTGAAGCTTTTAAAATTCTCTCTAGAATTTTCAAAATCCATGTCCACATGTTTACAATTTCACGTCAAAAAATGGCTAAAATTCCAGTTGAAATTTTGTCAAAGTCCCTTAAAAATTTTCCAATTTTTGTCCCAATTCTTCCCATTCCCATTGAAACTTTTCAAATCCTTCTCAAAATTGTTGAAATTCTCTTGAAGCTTTTAAAATTTTCTCTAGAATTTTCAAAATCCATGTCCACATGTTTACAATTTCACGTCAAAAAATGGCTAAAATTCCAGTTGAAATTTTTTCAAAGTCCCTTAAAAATTTTCCAATTTTTGTCCCAATTCTTCCCATTCCCATTGAAACTTTTCAAATCCCTCTCCAAATTGTTGAAATTCTCTTGAAGCTTTAAAATTCTCTCTAGAATTTTCAAAATCCATGTCCACATGTTTACAATTTCACGTCAAAAAATGGCTAAAATTCCAGTTGAAATGTTTTCAAAGTCCCTTAAAAATTTTCCAATTTTTGTCCCAATTCTTCCCATTCCCATTGAAACTTTTCAAATCCCTCTCCAAATTGTTGAAATTCTCTTGAAGCTTTTAAAATTCTCTCTAGAATTTTCAAAATCCATGTCCACATGTTTACAATTTCACGTCAAAAAATGGCTAAAATTCCAGTTGAAATTTTGTCAAAGTCCCTTAAAAATTTTCCAATTTTTGTCCCAATTCTTCCCATTCCCATTGAAACTTTTCAAATCCCTCTCCAAATGGTTGAAATTCTCTTGAAGCTTTTAAAATTCTCTCTAGAATTTTAAAAATCCATGTCCACATGTTTACAATTTCACGTCAAAAAATGGCTAAAATTCCAGTGGAAATTTTTTCAAAGTCCCTTAAAAATTTCCAATTTTTGTCCCAATTCTTCCCATTCCCATTGAAACTTTTCAAATCCCTCTCAAAATTGTTGAAATTCTCTTGAAGCTTTTAAAATTCTCTCTAGAATTTTCAAAATCCATGTCCACATGTTTACAATTTCACGTCAAAAAATGGCTAAAATTCCAGTTGAAATGTTTTCAAAGTCCCTTAAAAATTTTCCAATTTTTGTCCCAATTCTTCCCATTCCCATTGAAACTTTTCAAATCCCTCTCAAAATTGTTGAAATTCTCTTGAAGCTTTTAAAATTCTCTCTAGAATTTTCAAAATCCATGTCCACATGTTTACAATTTCGCGACAAAAAATGGCTAAAATTCCAGTTGAAATTTTTTCAAAGTCCCTTAAAAATTTTCCAATTTTTGTCCCAATTCTTCCCATTCCCATTGAAACTTTTCAAATCCCTCTCAAAATTGTTGAAATTCTCTTGAAGCTTTTAAAATTCCCTCTAGAATTTTCAAAATCCATGTCCACACGTTTACAATTTCACGTCAAAAAATGGCTAAAATTCCAGTTGAAATTTTTTCAAAGTCCCTTAAAAATTTTCCAATTTTTGTCCAATTCTTCCCATTCCCATTGAAACTTTTCAAATCCCTCTCCAAATTGTTGAAATTCTCTTGAAGCTTTTAAAATTCTCTCTAGAATTTTCAAAATCCATGTCCACATGTTTACAATTTCACGTCAAAAAATGGCTAAAATTCCAGTTGAAATGTTTTCAAAGTCCCTTAAAATTTTCCAATTTTTGTCCCAATTCTTCCCATTCCCATTGAAACTTTTCAAATCCCTCTCAACATTGTTGAAATTCTCTTGAAGCTTTTAAAATTCTCTCTAGAATTTTCAAAATCCATATCCACATGTTTAAAATTTCACGTCAAAAAATGGCTAAAATTCCAGTTGAAATTTTTTCAAAGTCCCTTAAAAATTTTCCAATTTTTGTCCCAATTCTTCCCATTCCCATTGAAACTTTTCAAATCCCTCTCAAAATTGTTGAAATTCTCTTGAAGCTTTTAAAATTCTCTCTAGAATTTTCAAAATCCATGTCCACATGTTTACAATTTCACATAAAAAATGGCTAAAATTCCAGTTGAAATGTTTTCAAAGTCCCTTAAAAATTTTCCAATTTTTGTCCCAATTCTTCCCATTCCCATTGAAACTTTTCAAATCCCTCTCCAAATTGTTGAAATTCTCTTGAAGCTTTTAAAATTCTCTCTAGAATTTTCAAAATCCATGTCCACATGTTTACAATTTCATGTCAAAAAATGGCTAAAATTCCAGTTGAAATTTTTTCAAAGTCCCTTAAAAATTTTCCAATTTTTGTCCCAATTCTTCCCATTCCCATTGAAACTTTTCAAATCCCTCTCAAAATTGTTGAAATTCTCTTGAAGCTTTTAAAATTCTCTCTAGAATTTTCAAAATCCATGTCCACATGTTTACAATTTCACGTCAAAAAATGGCTAAAATTCCAGTTGAAATTTTTTCAAAGTCCCTTAAAAATTTTCCAATTTTTGTCCCAATTCTTCCCATTCCCATGGAAACTTTTCAAATCCCTCTCAAAATTGTTGAAATTCTCTTGAAGCTTTTAAAATTCTCTCTAGAATTTTCAAAATCCATGTCCACATGTTTACAATTTCACGTCAAAAAATGGCTAAAATTCCAGTTGAAATTTTTTCAAAGTCCCTTAAAAATTTTCCAATTTTTGTCCCAATTCTTCCCATTCCCATTGAAACTTTTCAAATCCCTCTCAAAATTGTTGAAATTCTCTTGAAGCTTTTAAAATTCTCTCTAGAATTTTCAAAATCCATGTCCACATGTTTACAATTTCGCGACAAAAAATGGCTAAAATTCCAGTTGAAATTTTTTCAAAGTCCCTTAAAAATTTTCCAATTTTTGTCCCAATTCTTCCCATTCCCATTGAAACTTTTCAAATCCCTCTCAAAAGTGTTGAAATTCTCTTGAAGCTTTTAAAATTCTCTCTAGAATTTTCAAAATCCATGTCCACATGTTTACAATTTCACGTCAAAAAATGGCTAAAATTCCAGTTGAAATTTTTTCAAAGTCCCTTAAAAATTTTCCAATTTTTGTCCCAATTCTTCCCATTCCCATTGAAACTTTTCAAATCCCTCTCCAAATTGTTGAAATTCTCTTGAAGCTTTTAAAATTCTCTCTAGAATTTTCAAAATCCATGTCCACATGTTTACAATTTCACGTCAAAAAATGGCTAAAATTCCAGTTGAAATTTTGTCAAAGTCCCTTAAAAATTTTCCAATTTTTGTCCCAATTCTTCCCATTCCCATTGAAACTTTTCAAATCCCTCTCAAAATTGTTGAAATTCTCTTGAAGCTTTTAAAATTCTCTCTAGAATTTTCAAAATCCATGTCCACACGTTTACAATTTCACGTCAAAAAATGGCTAAAATTCCAGTTGAAATTTTGTCAAAGTCCCTTAAAAATTTTCCAATTTTTGTCCCAATTCTTCCCATTCCCATTGAAACTTTTCAAATCCCTCTCCAAATTGTTGAAATTCTCTTGAAGCTTTTAAAATTCTCTCTAGAATTTTCAAAATCCATGTCCACATGTTTACAATTTCGCGACAAAAAATGGCTAAAATTCCAGTTGAAATTTTTTCAAAGTCCCTTAAAAATTTTCCAATTTTTGTCCCAATTCTTCCCATTCCCATTGAAACTTTTCAAATCCCTCTCAAAATTGTTGAAATTCTCTTGAAGCTTTTAAAATTCTCTCTAGAATTTTCAAAATCCATGTCCACATGTTTACAATTTCACGTCAAAAAATGGCTAAAATTCCAGTTGAAATTTTTTCAAAGTCCCTTAAAAATTTTCCAATTTTTGTCCCAATTCTTCCCATTCCCATTGAAACTTTTCAAATCCCTCTCAAAATTGTTGAAATTCTCTTGAAGCTTTTAAAATTCTCTCTAGAATTTTCAAAATCCATGTCCACATGTTTACAATTTCACGTCAAAAAATGGCTAAAATTCCAGTTGAAATTTTGTCAAAGTCCCTTAAAAATTTTCCAATTTTTGTCCCAATTCTTCCCATTCCCATGGAAACTTTTCAAATCCCTCTCCAAATGGTTGAAATTCTCTTGAAGCTTTTAAAATTCTCTCTAGAATTTTAAAAATCCATGTCCACATGTTTACAATTTCACGTCAAAAAATGGCTAAAATTCCAGTGGAAATTTTGTCAAAGTCCCTTCAAAATTTTCCAATTTTTGTCCCAATTCTTCCCATTCCCATTGAAACTTTTCAAATCCCTCTCCAAATTGTTGAAATTCTCTTGAAGCTTTTAAAATTCTCTCTAGAATTTTCAAAATCCATGTCCACATGTTTACAATTTCACGTCAAAAAATGGCTAAAATTCCAGTTGAAATGTTTTCAAAGTCCCTTAAAAATTTTCCAATTTTTGTCCCAATTCTTCCCATTCCCATTGAAACTTTTCAAATCCCTCTCAACATTGTTGAAATTCTCTTGAAGCTTTTAAAATTCTCTCTAGAATTTTCAAAATCCACTTCCACATGTTTAAAATTTCACGTCAAAAAATGGCTAAAATTCCAGTTGAAATTT
>NW_028115986.1:0-33882 GCF_964273445.1 Streptopelia decaocto
CAATTCTTCCCATTCCCATTGAAACTTTACAAATCCCTCTCAAAATTGTTGAAATTCTCTTGAAGCTTTTAAAATTCTCTCTAGAATTTTCAAAATCCACTTCATCATGTTTACAATTTCACGTCAAAAAATGGCTAAAATTCCAGTTGAAATTTTTTCAAAGTCCCTGAAAAATTTTCCAATTTTGTCCCAATTCTTCCCATTCCCATTGAAACTTTTCAAATCCCTCTCAAAATTGTTGAAATTCTGTTGAAGCTTTTAAAATTCTCTCTAGAATTTTCAAAATCCATGGCCACATGTTTACAATTTCAAGTCAAAAAATGGCTAAAATTCCAGTTGAAATTTTTTCAAAGTCCCTTAAAAATTTTTCAATTTTTGTCCCAATTCTTCCCATTCCCATTGAAACTTTTCAAATCCCTCTCAAAATTGTTGAAATTCTGTTGAAGCTTTTAAAATTCTCTCTAGAATTTTCAAAATCCATGTCCACATGTTTACAATTTCACGTCAAAAAATGGCTAAAATTCCAGTTGAAATTTTTTCAAAGTCCCTGAAAAATTTTCCAATTTTTGCCCCAATTCTTCCCATTCCCATTGAAACTTTTCAAATCCCTCTCAAAATTGTTGAAATTCTCTTGAAGCTTTTAAAATTCTCTCTAGAATTTTCAAAATCCATGTCCACATGTTTACAATTTCACGTCAAAAAATGGCTAAAATTCCAGTTGAAATTTTTTCAAAGTCCCTTAAAAATTTTCCAATTTTTGTCCCAATTCTTCCCATTCCCATTGAAACTTTTCAAATCCCTCTCAAAATTGTTGAAATTCTCTTGAAGCTTTTAAAATTCTCTCTAGAATTTTCAAAATCCATGTCCACATGTTTACAATTTCACGTCAAAAAATGGCTAAAATTCCAGTTGAAATTTTTTCAAAGTCCCTTAAAATTTTCCAATTTTTGTCCCAATTCTTCCCATTCCCATTGAAACTTTTCAAATCCCTCTCAAAATTGTGGAAATTCTGTTGAAGCTTTTAAAATTCTCTCTAGAATTTTCAAAATCCACTTCAACATGTTTACAATTTCACGTCAAAATATGGCTAAAATTCCAGTTGAAATTTTTTCAAAGTCCCATAAAAATTTTCCAATTTTTGTCCCAATTCTTCCCATTCCCATTGAAACTTTTCAAATCCCTCTCAAAATTGTTGAAATTCTGTTGAAGCTTTTAAAATTCTCTCTAGAATTTTCAAAGTCCATGTCCACATGTTTACAATTTCACATAAAAAAATGGCTAAAATTCCAGTTGAAATTTTTCAAAGTCCCTGAAAAATTTTCCAATTTTTGTCCCAATTCTTCCCATTCCCATTGAAACTTTTCAAATCCCTCTCAAAATTGTGGTAATTCTGTTGAAGCTTTTAAAATTCTCTCTAGAATTTTCAAAATCCATGTCCACATGTTTACAATTTCACGTCAAAAAATGGCTAAAATTCCAGTTGCAATTTTTTCAAAGTCCCTTAATTTTCCAATTTTTGTCCCAATTCTTCCCATTCCCATTGAAACTTTTCAAATCCCTCTCAAAATTGTGGAAATTCTGTTGAAGCTTTTAAAATTCTCTCTAGAATTTTCAAAATCCACTTCAACATGTTTACAATTTCACGTCAAAAAATGGCTAAAATTCCAGTTGAAATTTTTTCAAAGTCCCTTAAAAATTTTCCAATTTTTGTCCCAATTCTTCCCATTCCCATTGAAACTTTTCAAATCCCTCTCAAAATTGTGGAAATTCTGTTGAAGCTTTTAAAATTCTCTCTAGAATTTTCAAAATCCATGGCCACATGTTTACAATTTCACGTCAAAAAATGGCTAAAATGCCAGTTGAAATTTTTTCAAAGTCCCTTAAAAATTTTCCAATTTTTGTCCCAATTCTTCCCATTCCCATTGAAACTTTTCAAATCCCTCTCAAAATTGTGGAAATTCTGTTGAAGCTTTTAAAATTCTCTCTAGAATTTTCAAAATCCATGTCCACATGTTTACAATTTCACGTCAAAAAATGGCTAAAATTCCAGGTGAAATTTTTTCAAAGTCCCTTCAAAATTTTCCAATTTTTGTCCCAATTCTTCCCATTCCCATTGAAACTTTTCAAATCCCTCCCAAAATTGTTGAAATTCTGTTGAAGCTTTTAAAATTCTCTCTAGAATTTTCAAAATCCATGGCCACATGTTTACAATTTCACGTCAAAAAATGGCTAAAATTCCAGTTGAAATTTTTTCAAAGTCCCTTAAAATTTTCCAATTTTTGTCCCAATTCTTCCCATTCCCATTGAAACTTTTCAAATCCCTCTCAAAATTGTTGAAATTCTGTTGAAGCTTTTAAAATTCTCTCTAGAATTTTCAAAATCCATGTCCACATGTTTACAATTTCACGTCAAAAAATGGCTAAAATTCCAGTTGAAATTTTTCAAAGTCCCTGAAAAATTTTCCAATTTTTGTCCCAATTCTTCCCATTCCCATTGAAACTTTTCAAATCCCTCTCAAAATTGTTGAAATTCTGTTGAAGCTTTTAAAATTCTCTCTAGAATTTTCAAAATCCATGTCCACATGTTTACAATTTCACGTCAAAAAATGGCTAAAATTCCAGTTGAAATTTTTTCAAAGTCCCTTCAAAATTTTCCAATTTTTGTCCCAATTCTTCCCATTCCCATTGAAACTTTTCAAATCCCTCTCAAAATTGTGGAAATTCTGTTGAAGCTTTTAAAATTCTCTCTAGAATTTTCAAAATCCATGTCCACATGTTTACAATTTCACGTCAAAAAATGGCTAAAATTCCAGTTGAAATTTTTTCAAAGTCCCTTCAAAATTTTCCAATTTTTGTCCCAATTCTTCCCATTCCCATTGAAACTTTTCAAATCCCTCTCAAAATTGTTGAAATTCTGTTGAAGCTTTTAAAATTCTCTCTAGAATTTTCAAAATCCATGGCCACATGTTTACAATTTCACGTCAAAAAATGGCTAAAATTCCAGTTGAAATTTTTTCAAAGTCCCTTCAAAATTTTCCAATTTTTGTCCCAATTCTTCCCATTCCCATTGAAACTTTTCAAATCCTCTCAAAATTGTGGAAATTCTGTTGAAGCTTTTAAATTCTCTCTAGAATTTTCAAAATCCACTTCATCATGTTTACAATTTCACGTCAAAAATGGCTAAAATTCCAGTTGAAATTTTTCAAAGTCCCTTCAAAATTTTCCAATTTTTGTCCCAATTCTTCCCATTCCCATTGAAACTTTTCAAATCCCTCTCAAAATCATTGAAATTCTGTTGAAGCTTTTAAAATTCTCTCTAGAATTTTCAAAATCCATGTCCACATGTTTACAATTTCACGTCAAAAAATGGCTAAAATTCCAGTTGAAATTTTTTCAAAGTCCCTTAAAAATTTTCCAATTTTTGTCCCAATTCTCCCATTCCCATTGAAACTTTTCAAATCCCTCTCAAAATTGTTGAAATTCTCTTGAAGCTTTTAAAATTCTCTCTAGAATTTTCAAAATCCATGGCCACATGTTTACAATTTCACGTCAAAAAATTGCTAAAATTCCAGTTGAAATTTTTTCAAAGTCCCTTAAAAATTTTCCAATTTTTGTCCCAATTCTTCCCATTCCCATTGAAACTTTTCAAATCCCTCTCAAAATTGTGGAAATTCTGTTGAAGCTTTTAAAATTCTCTCTAGAATTTTTCAAAATCCACTTCATCATGTTTACAATTTCACGTCAAAAAATGGCTAAAATTCCAGTTGCAATTTTTTCAAAGTCCCTTAAAAATTTTCCAATTTTTGTCCCAATTCTTCCCATTCCCATTGAAACTTTTCAAATCCCTCTCAAAATTGTTGAAATTCTGTTGAAGCTTTTAAAATTCTCTCCTGAATTTTCAAAATCCATGTCCACATGTTTACAATTTCACGTCAAAAAATGGCTAAAATGCCAGTTGAAATTTTTTCAAAGTCCCTTAAAAATTTTCCAATTTTTGTCCCAATTCTTCCCATTCCCATTGAAACTTTTCAAATCCCTCTCAAAATTGTGAAATTCTGTTGAAGCTTTTAAAATTCTCTCTAGAATTTTCAAAATCCACTTCAACATGTTTACAATTTCACGTCAAAAAATGGCTAAAATTCCAGTTGCAATTTTTTCAAAGTCCCTTAAAAATTTCCAATTTTTGTCCCAATTCTTCCCATTCCCATTGAAACTTTACAAATCCCTCTCAAAATTGTTGAAATTCTGTTGAAGCTTTTAAAATTCTCTCTAGAATTTTCAAAATCCATGTCCACATGTTTACAATTTCACGTCAAAAAATGGCTAAAATTCCAGTTGAAATTTTTTCAAAGTCCCTGAAAAATTTTCCAATTTTTGTCCCAATTCTTCCCATTCCCATTGAAACTTTTCAAATCCCTCTCAAAATTGTTGAAATTCTGTTGAAGCTTTTAAAATTCTCTCTAGAATTTTCAAAATCCATGTCCACATGTTTACAATTTCATGTCAAAAAATGGCTAAAATTCCAGTTGAAATTTTTTCAAAGTCCCTTAAAAATTTTCCAATTTTTGTCCCAATTCTTCCCATTCCCATTGAAACTTTTCAAATCCCTCTCAAAATTGTTGAAATTCTCTTGAAGCTTTTAAAATTCTCTCTAGAATTTTCAAAATCCATGTCCACATGTTTACAATTTCACGTCAAAAAATGGCTAAAATTCCAGTTGAAATTTTTTCAAAGTCCCTTAAAAATTTTCCAATTTTTGTCCCAATTCTTCCCATTCCCATTGAAACTTTTCAAATCCCTCTCAAAATTGTGGAAATTCTGTTGAAGCTTTTAAAATTCTCTCTAGAATTTTCAAAATCCACTTCAACATGTTTACAATTTCACGTCAAAATATGGCTAAAATTCCAGTTGAAATTTTTTCAAAGTCCCTTAAAAATTTTCCAATTTTTGTCCCAATTCTTCCCATTCCCATTGAAACTTTTCAAATCCCTCTCAAAATTGTGGAAATTCTGTTGAAGCTTTTAAAATTCTCTCTAGAATTTTCAAAATCCATGGCCACATGTTTACAATTTCACGTCAAAAAATGGCTAAAATTCCAGTTGAAATTTTTCAAAGTCCCTTCAAAATTTTCCAATTTTTGTCCCAATTCTTCCCATTCCCATTGAAACTTTTCAAATCCCTCTCAAAATTGTGGAAATTCTGTTGAAGCTTTTAAAATTCTCTCTAGAATTTTCAAAATCCATGTCCACATGTTTACAATTTCACGTCAAAAAATGGCTAAAATTCCAGTTGAAATTTTTTCAAAGTCCCTTAATTTTCCAATTTTTGTCCCAATTCTTCCCATTCCCATTGAAACTTTTCAAATCCCTCTCAAAATTGTTGAAATTCTGTTGAAGCTTTTAAAATTCTCTCTAGAATTTTCAAAATCCATGTCCACATGTTTACAATTTCACGTCAAAAAATGGCTAAAATTCCAGTTGAAATTTTTTCAAAGTCCCTTAAAAATTTTCCAATTTTTGTCCCAATTCTTCCCATTCCCATTGAAACTTTTCAAATCCCTCTCAAAATTGTGGAAATTCTCTTGAAGCTTTTAAAATTCTCTCTAGAATTTTCAAAATCCATGTCCACATGTTTACAATTTCACGTCAAAAAATGGCTAAAATTCCAGTTGAAATTTTTTCAAAGTCCCTTCAAAATTTTCCAATTTTTGTCCCAATTCTTCCCATTCCCATTGAAACTTTTCAAATCCCTCTCAAAATTGTGGAAATTCTGTTGAAGCTTTTAAAATTCTCTCTAGAATTTTCAAAATCCATGGCCACATGTTTACAATTTCACGTCAAAAAATGGCTAAAATTCCAGTTGAAATTTTTTCAAAGTCCCTGAAAATTTTCCAATTTTTGTCCCAATTCTTCCCATTCCCATTGAAACTTTTCAAATCCCTCTCAAAATTGTTGAAATTCTCTTGAAGCTTTTAAACTTCTCTCTAGAATTTTCAAAATCCACTTCATCATGTTTACAATTTCACGTCAAAAAATGGCTAAAATTCCAGTTGCAATTTTTTCAAAGTCCCTTAAAAATTTTCCAATTTTTGTCCCAATTCTTCCCATTCCCATTGAAACTTTTCAAATCCCTCTCAAAATTGTTGAAATTCTCTTGAAGCTTTTAAAATTCTCTCTAGAATTTTCAAAATCCACTTCATCATGTTTACAATTTCACGTCAAAAAATGGCTAAAATTCCAGTTGAAATTTTTTCAAAGTCCCTTCAAAATTTTCCAATTTTTGCCCCAATTCTTCCCATTCCCATTGAAACTTTTCAAATCCCTCTCAAAATTGTTGAAATTCTGTTGAAGCTTTTAAAATTCTCTCTAGAATTTTCAAAATCCACTTCAACATGTTTACAATTTCACGTCAAAAAATGGCTAAAATTCCAGTTGAAATTTTTTCAAAGTCCCTTAAAAATTTTCCAATTTTTGTCCCAATTCTTCCCATTCCCATTGAAACTTTTCAAATCCCTCTCAAAATTGTTGAAATTCTCTTGAAGCTTTTAAAATTCTCTCTAGAATTTTCAAAATCCATGTCCACATGTTTACAATTTCACGTCAAAAAATGGCTAAAATGCCAGTTGAAATTTTTTCAAAGTCCCTTAAAAATTTTCCAATTTTTGTCCCAATTCTTCCCATTCCCATTGAAACTTTTCAAATCCCTCTCAAAATTGTTGAAATTCTGTTGAAGCTTTTAAAATTCTCTCTAGAATTTTCAAAATCCACTTCAACATGTTTACAATTTCACGTCAAAAAATGGCTAAAATTCCAGTTGCAATTTTTTCAAAGTCCCTTAAAAATTTTCCAATTTTTGTCCCAATTCTTCCCATTCCCATTGAAACTTTTAAAATCCCTCTCAAAATTGTGGAAATTCTGTTGAAGCTTTTAAAATTCTCTCTAGAATTTTCAAAATCCATGTCCACATGTTTACAATTTCACGTCAAAAAATGGCTAAAATTCCAGTTGAAATTTTTTCAAAGTCCCTTAAAAATTTTCCAATTTTTGTCCCAATTCTTCCCATTCCCATTGAAACTTTTCAAATCCCTCTCAAAATTGTTGAAATTCTGTTGAAGCTTTTAAAATTCTCTCTAGAATTTTCAAAATCCATGTCCACATGTTTACAATTTCACGTCAAAAAATGGCTAAAATTCCAGTTGAAATTTTTTCAAAGTCCCTTAAAAATTTTCCAATTTTTGTCCCAATTCTTCCCATTCCCATTGAAACTTTTCAAATCCCTCTCAAAATTGTTGAAATTCTCCTGAAGCTTTTAAAATTCTCTCTAGAATTTTCAAAATCCATGTCCACATGTTTACAATTTCACGTCAAAAAATGGCTAAAATTCCAGTTGCAATTTTTTCAAAGTCCCTTAATTTTCCAATTTTTGTCCCAATTCTTCCCATTCCCATTGAAACTTTTCAAATCCCTCTCAAAATTGTGGAAATTCTGTTGAAGCTTTTAAAATTCTCTCTAGAATTTTCAAAATCCATGTCCACATGTTTACAATTTCACGTCAAAAAATGGCTAAAATTCCAGTTGAAATTTTTTCAAAGTCCCTGAAAAATTTTCCAATTTTTGTCCCAATTCTTCCCATTCCCATTGAAACTTTTCAAATCCCTCTCAAAATTGTTGAAATTCTCTTGAAGCTTTTAAACTTCTCTCTAGAATTTTCAAAATCCACTTCATCATGTTTACAATTTCACGTCAAAAAATGGCTAAAATTCCAGTTGCAATTTTTTCAAAGTCCCTTAAAAATTTTCCAATTTTTGTCCCAATTCTTCCCATTCCCATTGAAACTTTTCAAATCCCTCTCAAAATTGTTGAAATTCTGTTGAAGCTTTTAAAATTCTCTCTAGAATTTTCAAAATCCACTTCAACATGTTTACAATTTCACGTCAAAAAATGGCTAAAATTCCAGTTGCAATTTTTTCAAAGTCCCTTAAAAATTTTCCAATTTTCGTCCCAATTCTTCCCATTCCCATTGAAACTTTTCAAATCCCTCTCAAAATTGTTGAAATTCTGTTGAAGCTTTTAAAATTCTCTCTAGAATTTTCAAAATCCATGTCCACATGTTTACAATTTCACGTCAAAAAATGGCTAAAATTCCAGTTGAAATTTTTTCAAAGTCCCTTAAAAATTTTCCAATTTTTGTCCCAATTCTTCCCATTCCCATTGAAACTTTTCAAATCCCTCTCAAAATTGTGGAAATTCTCTTGAAGCTTTTAAAATTCTCTCTAGAATTTTCAAAATCCATGTCCACATGTTTACAATTTCACGTCAAAAAATGGCTAAAATTCCAGTTGAAATTTTTTCAAAGTCCCTTCAAAATTTTCCAATTTTTGTCCCAATTCTTCCCATTCCCATTGAAACTTTTCAAATCCCTCTCAAAATTGTGGAAATTCTGTTGAAGCTTTTAAAATTCTCTCTAGAATTTTCAAAATCCATGGCCACATGTTTACAATTTCACGTCAAAAAATGGCTAAAATTCCAGTTGAAATTTTTTCAAAGTCCCTGAAAAATTTTCCAATTTTTGTCCCAATTCTTCCCATTCCCATTGAAACTTTTCAAATCCCTCTCAAAATTGTTGAAATTCTCTTGAAGCTTTTAAACTTCTCTCTAGAATTTTCAAAATCCACTTCATCATGTTTACAATTTCACGTCAAAAAATGGCTAAAATTCCAGTTGCAATTTTTTCAAAGTCCCTTAAAAATTTTCCAATTTTTGTCCCAATTCTTCCCATTCCCATTGAAACTTTTCAAATCCCTCTCAAAATTGTTGAAATTCTCTTGAAGCTTTTAAAATTCTCTCTAGAATTTTCAAAATCCACTTCATCATGTTTACAATTTCACGTCAAAAAATGGCTAAAATTCCAGTTGAAATTTTTTCAAAGTCCCTTCAAAATTTTCCAATTTTTGCCCCAATTCTTCCCATTCCCATTGAAACTTTTCAAATCCCTCTCAAAATTGTTGAAATTCTGTTGAAGCTTTTAAAATTCTCTCTAGAATTTTCAAAATCCACTTCAACATGTTTACAATTTCACGTCAAAAAATGGCTAAAATTCCAGTTGAAATTTTTTCAAAGTCCCTTAAAAATTTTCCAATTTTTGTCCCAATTCTTCCCATTCCCATTGAAACTTTTCAAATCCCTCTCAAAATTGTTGAAATTCTCTTGAAGCTTTTAAAATTCTCTCTAGAATTTTCAAAATCCATGTCCACATGTTTACAATTTCACGTCAAAAAATGGCTAAAATGCCAGTTGAAATTTTTTCAAAGTCCCTTAAAAATTTTCCAATTTTTGTCCCAATTCTTCCCATTCCCATTGAAACTTTTCAAATCCCTCTCAAAATTGTTGAAATTCTGTTGAAGCTTTTAAAATTCTCTCTAGAATTTTCAAAATCCACTTCAACATGTTTACAATTTCACGTCAAAAAATGGCTAAAATTCCAGTTGCAATTTTTTCAAAGTCCCTTAAAAATTTTCCAATTTTTGTCCCAATTCTTCCCATTCCCATTGAAACTTTTAAAATCCCTCTCAAAATTGTGGAAATTCTGTTGAAGCTTTTAAAATTCTCTCTAGAATTTTCAAAATCCATGTCCACATGTTTACAATTTCACGTCAAAAAATGGCTAAAATTCCAGTTGAAATTTTTTCAAAGTCCCTTAAAAATTTTCCAATTTTTGTCCCAATTCTTCCCATTCCCATTGAAACTTTTCAAATCCCTCTCAAAATTGTTGAAATTCTGTTGAAGCTTTTAAAATTCTCTCTAGAATTTTCAAAATCCATGTCCACATGTTTACAATTTCACGTCAAAAAATGGCTAAAATTCCAGTTGAAATTTTTTCAAAGTCCCTTAAAAATTTTCCAATTTTTGTCCCAATTCTTCCCATTCCCATTGAAACTTTTCAAATCCCTCTCAAAATTGTTGAAATTCTCCTGAAGCTTTTAAAATTCTCTCTAGAATTTTCAAAATCCATGTCCACATGTTTACAATTTCACGTCAAAAAATGGCTAAAATTCCAGTTGCAATTTTTTCAAAGTCCCTTAATTTTCCAATTTTTGTCCCAATTCTTCCCATTCCCATTGAAACTTTTCAAATCCCTCTCAAAATTGTGGAAATTCTGTTGAAGCTTTTAAAATTCTCTCTAGAATTTTCAAAATCCATGTCCACATGTTTACAATTTCACGTCAAAAAATGGCTAAAATTCCAGTTGAAATTTTTTCAAAGTCCCTGAAAAATTTTCCAATTTTTGTCCCAATTCTTCCCATTCCCATTGAAACTTTTCAAATCCCTCTCAAAATTGTTGAAATTCTCTTGAAGCTTTTAAACTTCTCTCTAGAATTTTCAAAATCCACTTCATCATGTTTACAATTTCACGTCAAAAAATGGCTAAAATTCCAGTTGCAATTTTTTCAAAGTCCCTTAAAAATTTTCCAATTTTTGTCCCAATTCTTCCCATTCCCATTGAAACTTTTCAAATCCCTCTCAAAATTGTTGAAATTCTGTTGAAGCTTTTAAAATTCTCTCTAGAATTTTCAAAATCCACTTCAACATGTTTACAATTTCACGTCAAAAAATGGCTAAAATTCCAGTTGCAATTTTTTCAAAGTCCCTTAAAAATTTTCCAATTTTTGTCCCAATTCTTCCCATTCCCATTGAAACTTTTCAAATCCCTCTCAAAATTGTGGAAATTCTGTTGAAGCTTTTAAAATTCTCTCTAGAATTTTCAAAATCCACTTCAACATGTTTACAATTTCACGTCAAAAAATGGCTAAAATTCCAGTTGAAATTTTTTCAAAGTCCCTTAAAAATTTTCCAATTTTTGTCCCAATTCTTCCCATTCCCATTGAAACTTTTCAAATCCCTCTCAAAATTGTTGAAATTCTGTTGAAGCTTTTAAAATTCTCTCTAGAATTTTCAAAATCCATGTCCACATGTTTACAATTTCACGTCAAAAAATGGCTAAAATTCCAGTTGAAATTTTTTCAAAGTCCCTTAAAAATTTTCCAATTTTTGTCCCAATTCTTCCCATTCCCATTGAAACTTTTCAAATCCCTCTCAAAATTGTGGAAATTCTGTTGAAGCTTTTAAAATTCTCTCTAGAATTTTCAAAATCCATGTCCACATGTTTACAATTTCACGTCAAAAAATGGCTAAAATTCCAGTTGAAATTTTTTCAAAGTCCCTTCAAAATTTTCCAATTTTTGTCCCAATTCTTCCCATTCCCATTGAAACTTTTCAAATCCCTCTCAAAATTGTTGAAATTCTGTTGAAGCTTTTAAAATTCTCTCTAGAATTTTCAAAATCCATGGCCACATGTTTACAATTTCACGTCAAAAAATGGCTAAAATTCCAGTTGAAATTTTTTCAAAGTCCCTGAAAAATTTTCCAATTTTTGTCCCAATTCTTCCCATTCCCATTGAAACTTTTCAAATCCCTCTCAAAATTGTTGAAATTCTCTTGAAGCTTTTAAACTTCTCTCTAGAATTTTCAAAATCCACTTCATCATGTTTACAATTTCACGTCAAAAAATGGCTAAAATTCCAGTTGCAATTTTTTCAAAGTCCCTTAAAAATTTTCCAATTTTTGTCCCAATTCTTCCCATTCCCATTGAAACTTTTCAAATCCCTCTCAAAATTGTTGAAATTCTCTTGAAGCTTTTAAAATTCTCTCTAGAATTTTCAAAATCCACTTCATCATGTTTACAATTTCACGTCAAAAAATGGCTAAAATTCCAGTTGAAATTTTTTCAAAGTCCCTGAAAAATTTTCCAATTTTTGCCCCAATTCTTCCCATTCCCATTGAAACTTTTCAAATCCCTCTCAAAATTGTTGAAATTCTGTTGAAGCTTTTAAAATTCTCTCTAGAATTTTCAAAATCCATGTCCACATGTTTACAATTTCACGTCAAAAAATGGCTAAAATTCCAGTTGAAATTTTTTCAAAGTCCCTGAAAAATTTTCCAATTTTTGTCCCAATTCTTCCCATTCCCATTGAAACTTTTCAAATCCCTCTCAAAATTGTTGAAATTCTGTTGAAGCTTTTAAAATTCTCTCTAGAATTTTCAAAATCCATGTCCACATGTTTACAATTTCACGTCAAAAAAATGGCTAAAATTCCAGTTGAAATTTTTTCAAAGTCCCTTCAAAATTTTCCAATTTTTGTCCCAATTCTTCCCATTCCCATTGAAACTTTTCAAATCCCTCTCAAAATTGTGGAAATTCTGTTGAAGCTTTTAAAATTCTCTCTAGAATTTTCAAAATCCACTTCAACATGTTTACAATTTCACGTCAAAAAATGGCTAAAATTCCAGTTGAAATTTTTTCAAAGTCCCTTAAAAATTTTCCAATTTTTGTCCCAATTCTTCCCATTCCCATTGAAACTTTTCAAATCCCTCTCAAAATTGTTGAAATTCTGTTGAAGCTTTTAAAATTCTCTCTAGAATTTTCAAAATCCATGTCCACATGTTTACAATTTCACGTCAAAAAATGGCTAAAATTCCAGTTGAAATTTTTTCAAAGTCCCTTAAAAATTTTCCAATTTTTGTCCCAATTCTTCCCATTCCCATTGAAACTTTTCAAATCCCTCTCAAAATTGTGGAAATTCTGTTGAAGCTTTTAAAATTCTCTCTAGAATTTTCAAAATCCATGTCCACATGTTTACAATTTCACGTCAAAAAATGGCTAAAATTCCAGTTGAAATTTTTTCAAAGTCCCTTCAAAATTTTCCAATTTTTGTCCCAATTCTTCCCATTCCCATTGAAACTTTTCAAATCCCTCTCAAAATTGTTGAAATTCTGTTGAAGCTTTTAAAATTCTCTCTAGAATTTTCAAAATCCATGGCCACATGTTTACAATTTCACGTCAAAAAATGGCTAAAATTCCAGTTGAAATTTTTTCAAAGTCCCTGAAAAATTTTCCAATTTTTGTCCCAATTCTTCCCATTCCCATTGAAACTTTTCAAATCCCTCTCAAAATTGTTGAAATTCTCTTGAAGCTTTTAAACTTCTCTCTAGAATTTTCAAAATCCACTTCATCATGTTTACAATTTCACGTCAAAAAATGGCTAAAATTCCAGTTGCAATTTTTTCAAAGTCCCTTAAAAATTTTCCAATTTTTGTCCCAATTCTTCCCATTCCCATTGAAACTTTTCAAATCCCTCTCAAAATTGTTGAAATTCTCTTGAAGCTTTTAAAATTCTCTCTAGAATTTTCAAAATCCACTTCATCATGTTTACAATTTCACGTCAAAAAATGGCTAAAATTCCAGTTGAAATTTTTTCAAAGTCCCTTCAAAATTTTCCAATTTTTGCCCCAATTCTTCCCATTCCCATTGAAACTTTTCAAATCCCTCTCAAAATTGTTGAAATTCTGTTGAAGCTTTTAAAATTCTCTCTAGAATTTTCAAAATCCATGTCCACATGTTTACAATTTCACGTCAAAAAATGGCTAAAATTCCAGTTGAAATTTTTTCAAAGTCCCTGAAAAATTTTCCAATTTTTGTCCCAATTCTTCCCATTCCCATTGAAACTTTTCAAATCCCTCTCAAAATTGTTGAAATTCTGTTGAAGCTTTTAAAATTCTCTCTAGAATTTTCAAAATCCACTTCAACATGTTTACAATTTCACGTCAAAAAATGGCTAAAATTCCAGTTGCAATTTTTTCAAAGTCCCTTAAAAATTTTCCAATTTTTGTCCCAATTCTTCCCATTCCCATTGAAACTTTTCAAATCCCTCTCAAAATTGTTGAAATTCTGTTGAAGCTTTTAAAATTCTCTCTAGAATTTTCAAAATCCATGTCCACATGTTTACAATTTCACGTCAAAAAATGGCTAAAATTCCAGTTGAAATTTTTTCAAAGTCCCTGAAAAATTTTCCAATTTTTGTCCCAATTCTTCCCATTCCCATTGAAACTTTTCAAATCCCTCTCAAAATTGTTGAAATTCTCTTGAAGCTTTTAAAATTCTCTCTAGAATTTTCAAAATCCATGTCCACATGTTTACAATTTCACGTCAAAAAATGGCTAAAATTCCAGTTGAAATTTTTTCAAAGTCCCTTAAAAATTTTCCAATTTTTGTCCCAATTCTTCCCATTCCCATTGAAACTTTTCAAATCCCTCTCAAAATTGTGGAAATTCTGTTGAAGCTTTTAAAATTCTCTCTAGAATTTTCAAAATCCACTTCAACATGTTTACAATTTCACGTCAAAAAATGGCTAAAATTCCAGTTGCAATTTTTTCAAAGTCCCTTAAAAATTTTCCAATTTTTGCCCCAATTCTTCCCATTCCCATTGAAACTTTTCAAATCCCTCTCAAAATTGTTGAAATTCTCTTGAAGCTTTTAAAATTCTCTCTAGAATTTTCAAAATCCATGTCCACATGTTTACAATTTCACGTCAAAAAATGGCTAAAATTCCAGTTGAAATTTTTTCAAAGTCCCTTAAAAATTTTCCAATTTTTGTCCCAATTCTTCCCATTCCCATTGAAACTTTTCAAATCCCTCTCAAAATTGTTGAAATTCTGTTGAAGCTTTTAAAATTCTCTCTAGAATTTTCAAAATCCATGTCCACATGTTTACAATTTCACGTCAAAAAATGGCTAAAATTCCAGTTGCAATTTTTTCAAAGTCCCTGAAAAAATTTCCAATTTTTGTCCCAATTCTTCCCATTCCCATTGAAACTTTTCAAATCCCTCTCAAAATTGTTGAAATTCTCTTGAAGCTTTTAAAATTCTCTCTAGAATTTTCAAAATCCACTTCAACATGTTTACAATTTCACGTCAAAAAATGGCTAAAATTCCAGTTGAAATTTTTTCAAAGTCCCTTAAAAATTTTCCAATTTTTGTCCCAATTCTTCCCATTCCCATTGAAACTTTTCAAATCCCTCTCAAAATTGTGGAAATTCTGTTGAAGCTTTTAAAATTCTCTCTAGAATTTTCAAAATCCATGTCCACATGTTTACAATTTCACGTCAAAAAATGGCTAAAATTCCAGTTGAAATTTTTTCAAAGTCCCTTAATTTTCCAATTTTTGTCCCAATTCTTCCCATTCCCATTGAAACTTCTCAAATCCCTCTCAAAATTGTTGAAATTCTCTTGAAGCTTTTAAAATTCTCTCTAGAATTTTCAAAATCCATGTCCACATGTTTACAATTTCACGTCAAAAAATGGCTAAAATTCCAGTTGAAATTTTTTCAAAGTCCCTTAAAAATTTTCCAATTTTTGTCCCAATTCTTCCCATTCCCATTGAAACTTTTAAAATCCCTCTCAAAATTGTGGAAATTCTGTTGAAGCTTTTAAAATTCTCTCTAGAATTTTCAAAATCCATGTCCACATGTTTACAATTTCACGTCAAAAAATGGCTAAAATTCCAGTTGAAATTTTTTCAAAGTCCCTGAAAAATTTTCCAATTTTTGTCCCAATTCTTCCCATTCCCATTGAAACTTTTCAAATCCCTCTCAAAATTGTTGAAATTCTCTTGAAGCTTTTAAAATTCTCTCTAGAATTTTCAAAATCCATGTCCACATGTTTACAATTTCACGTCAAAAAATGGCTAAAATGCCAGTTGAAATTTTTTCAAAGTCCCTTAAAAATTTTCCAATTTTTGTCCCAATTCTTCCCATTCCCATTGAAACTTTTCAAATCCCTCTCAAAATTGTTGAAATTCTGTTGAAGCTTTTAAAATTCTCTCTAGAATTTTCAAAATCCACTTCAACATGTTTACAATTTCACGTCAAAAAATGGCTAAAATTCCAGTTGCAATTTTTTCAAAGTCCCTTAAAAATTTTCCAATTTTTGTCCCAATTCTTCCCATTCCCATTGAAACTTTTCAAATCCCTCTCAAAATTGTGGAAATTCTGTTGAAGCTTTTAAAATTCTCTCTAGAATTTTCAAAATCCATGTCCACATGTTTACAATTTCACGTCAAAAAATGGCTAAAATTCCAGTTGAAATTTTTTCAAAGTCCCTTAAAAATTTTCCAATTTTTGTCCCAATTCTTCCCATTCCCATTGAAACTTTTCAAATCCCTCTCAAAATTGTTGAAATTCTGTTGAAGCTTTTAAAATTCTCTCTAGAATTTTCAAAATCCATGTCCACATGTTTACAATTTCACGTCAAAAAATGGCTAAAATTCCAGTTGAAATTTTTTCAAAGTCCCTTAAAAATTTTCCAATTTTTGTCCCAATTCTTCCCATTCCCATTGAAACTTTTCAAATCCCTCTCAAAATTGTTGAAATTCTCCTGAAGCTTTTAAAATTCTCTCTAGAATTTTCAAAATCCATGTCCACATGTTTACAATTTCACGTCAAAAAATGGCTAAAATTCCAGTTGCAATTTTTTCAAAGTCCCTTAAAAATTTTCCAATTTTTGTCCCAATTCTTCCCATTCCATTGAAACTTTTCAAATCCCTCTCAAAATTGTGGAAATTCTGTTGAAGCTTTTAAAATTCTCTCTAGAATTTTCAAAATCCATGTCCACATGTTTACAATTTCACGTCAAAAAATGGCTAAAATTCCAGTTGAAATTTTTTTCAAAGTCCCTTCAAAATTTTCCAATTTTTGTCCCAATTCTTCCCATTCCCATTGAAACTTTTCAAATCCCTCTCAAAATTGTGGAAATTCTGTTGAAGCTTTTAAAATTCTCTCTAGAATTTTCAAAATCCATGTCCACATGTTTACAATTTCACGTCAAAAAATGGCTAAAATTCCAGTTGAAATTTTTTCAAAGTCCCTGAAAAATTTTCCAATTTTTGTCCCAATTCTTCCCATTCCCATTGAAACTT
This sequence comes from Streptopelia decaocto, assembly GCF_964273445.1. Taxonomy (NCBI): domain Eukaryota; kingdom Metazoa; phylum Chordata; class Aves; order Columbiformes; family Columbidae; genus Streptopelia; species Streptopelia decaocto. The sequence continues at coordinate 16,809 of NW_028115986.1, forward strand.
TTCAAATCCCTCTCAAAATTGTTGAAATTCTCTTGAAGCTTTTAAACTTCTCTCTAGAATTTTCAAAATCCACTTCATCATGTTTACAATTTCACGTCAAAAAATGGCTAAAATTCCAGTTGCAATTTTTTCAAAGTCCTGAAAAATTTTCCAATTTTTGTCCCAATTCTTCCCATTCCCATTGAAACTTTTCAAATCCCTCTCAAAATTGTTGAAATTCTCTTGAAGCTTTTAAAATTCTCTCTAGAATTTTCAAAATCCACTTCATCATGTTTACAATTTCACGTCAAAAAATGGCTAAAATTCCAGTTGAAATTTTTTCAAAGTCCCTTCAAAATTTTCCAATTTTTGCCCCAATTCTTCCCATTCCCATTGAAACTTTTCAAATCCCTCTCAAAATTGTTGAAATTCTGTTGAAGCTTTTAAAATTCTCTCTAGAATTTTCAAAATCCATGTCCACATGTTTACAATTTCACGTCAAAAAATGGCTAAAATTCCAGTTGAAATTTTTTCAAAGTCCCTTCAAAATTTTCCAATTTTTGTCCCAATTCTTCCCATTCCCATTGAAACTTTTCAAATCCCTCTCAAAATTGTGGAAATTCTGTTGAAGCTTTTAAAATTCTCTCTAGAATTTTCAAAATCCACTTCAACATGTTTACAATTTCACGTCAAAAAATGGCTAAAATTCCAGTTGCAATTTTTTCAAAGTCCCTTAAAAAATTTTCCAATTTTTGTCCCAATTCTTCCCATTCCCATTGAAACTTTTCAAATCCCTCTCAAAATTGTGGAAATTCTGTTGAAGCTTTTAAAATTCTCTCTAGAATTTTCAAAATCCACTTCAACATGTTTACAATTTCACGTCAAAAAATGGCTAAAATTCCAGTTGAAATTTTTTCAAAGTCCCTTAAAAATTTTCCAATTTTTGTCCCAATTCTTCCCATTCCCATTGAAACTTTTCAAATCCCTCTCAAAATTGTTGAAATTCTGTTGAAGCTTTTAAAATTCTCTCTAGAATTTTCAAAATCTATGTCCACATGTTTACAATTTCACGTCAAAAAATGGCTAAAATTCCAGTTGAAATTTTTTCAAAGTCCCTTAAAAATTTTCCAATTTTTGTCCCAATTCTTCCCATTCCCATTGAAACTTTTCAAATCCCTCTCAAAATTGTTGAAATTCTCCTGAAGCTTTTAAAATTCTCTCTAGAATTTTCAAAATCCATGTCCACATGTTTACAATTTCACGTCAAAAAATGGCTAAAATTCCAGTTGAAATTTTTTCAAAGTCCCTTAAAAATTTTCCAATTTTTGTCCCAATTCTTCCCATTCCCATTGAAACTTTTCAAATCCCTCTCAAAATTGTGGAAATTCTGTTGAAGCTTTTAAAATTCTCTCTAGAATTTTCAAAATCCATGGCCACATGTTTACAATTTCACGTCAAAAAATGGCTAAAATTCCAGTTGAAATTTTTTCAAAGTCCCTGAAAAATTTCCAATTTTTGTCCCAATTCTTCCCATTCCCATTGAAACTTTTCAAATCCCTCTCAAAATTGTTGAAATTCTCTTGAAGCTTTTAAACTTCTCTCTAGAATTTTCAAAATCCACTTCATCATGTTTACAATTTCACGTCAAAAAATGGCTAAAATTCCAGTTGCAATTTTTTCAAAGTCCCTTAAAAATTTTCCAATTTTTGTCCCAATTCTTCCCATTCCCATTGAAACTTTTCAAATCCCTCTCAAAATTGTTGAAATTCTCTTGAAGCTTTTAAAATTCTCTCTAGAATTTTCAAAATCCACTTCATCATGTTTACAATTTCACGTCAAAAAATGGCTAAAATTCCAGTTGAAATTTTTTCAAAGTCCCTTCAAAATTTTCCAATTTTTGCCCCAATTCTTCCCATTCCCATTGAAACTTTTCAAATCCCTCTCAAAATTGTTGAAATTCTGTTGAAGCTTTTAAAATTCTCTCTAGAATTTTCAAAATCCATGTCCACATGTTTACAATTTCACGTCAAAAAATGGCTAAAATTCCAGTTGAAATTTTTTCAAAGTCCCTTAAAAATTTTCCAATTTTTGTCCCAATTCTTCCCATTCCCATTGAAACTTTTCAAATCCCTCTCAAAATTGTTGAAATTCTCCTGAAGCTTTTAAAATTCTCTCTAGAATTTTCAAAATCCATGTCCACATGTTTACAATTTCACGTCAAAAAATGGCTAAAATTCCAGTTGCAATTTTTTCAAAGTCCCTTAAAAATTTTCCAATTTTTGTCCCAATTCTTCCCATTCCCATTGAAACTTTTCAAATCCCTCTCAAAATTGTGGAAATTCTGTTGAAGCTTTTAAAATTCTCTCTAGAATTTTCAAAATGTCACATGTTTACACATGTTTACAAAAAATGGCTAAAATTCCAGTTGAAATTTTTTCAAAGTCCCTTCAAAATTTTCCAATTTTTGTCCCAATTCTTCCCATTCCCATTGAAACTTTTCAAATCCCTCTCAAAATTGTGGAAATTCTGTTGAAGCTTTTAAAATTCTCTCTAGAATTTTCAAAATCCATGGCCACATGTTTACAATTTCACGTCAAAAAATGGCTAAAATTCCAGTTGAAATTTTTTCAAAGTCCCTGAAAAATTTTCCAATTTTTGTCCCAATTCTTCCCATTCCCATTGAAACTTTTCAAATCCCTCTCAAAATTGTTGAAATTCTCTTGAAGCTTTTAAACTTCTCTCTAGAATTTTCAAAATCCACTTCATCATGTTTACAATTTCACGTCAAAAAATGGCTAAAATTCCAGTTGCAATTTTTTCAAAGTCCCTTAAAAATTTTCCAATTTTTGTCCCAATTCTTCCCATTCCCATTGAAACTTTTCAAATCCCTCTCAAAATTGTTGAAATTCTCTTGAAGCTTTTAAAATTCTCTCTAGAATTTTCAAAATCCACTTCATCATGTTTACAATTTCACGTCAAAAAATGGCTAAAATTCCAGTTGAAATTTTTTCAAAGTCCCTTCAAAATTTTCCAATTTTTGCCCCAATTCTTCCCATTCCCATTGAAACTTTTCAAATCCCTCTCAAAATTGTTGAAATTCTGTTGAAGCTTTTAAAATTCTCTCTAGAATTTTCAAAATCCATGTCCACATGTTTACAATTTCACGTCAAAAAATGGCTAAAATTCCAGTTGAAATTTTTTCAAAGTCCCTTAAAAATTTTCCAATTTTTGTCCCAATTCTTCCCATTCCCATTGAAACTTTTCAAATCCCTCTCAAAATTGTTGAAATTCTGTTGAAGCTTTTAAAATTCTCTCTAGAATTTTCAAAATCCACTTCAACATGTTTACAATTTCACGTCAAAAAATGGCTAAAATTCCAGTTGCAATTTTTTCAAAGTCCCTTAAAAATTTTCCAATTTTTGTCCCAATTCTTCCCATTCCCATTGAAACTTTTCAAATCCCTCTCAAAATTGTTGAAATTCTGTTGAAGCTTTTAAAATTCTCTCTAGAATTTTCAAAATCCATGTCCACATGTTTACAATTTCACGTCAAAAAATGGCTAAAATTCCAGTTGAAATTTTTTCAAAGTCCCTGAAAAATTTTCCAATTTTTGTCCCAATTCTTCCCATTCCCATTGAAACTTTTCAAATCCCTCTCAAAATTGTTGAAATTCTGTTGAAGCTTTTAAAATTCTCTCTAGAATTTTCAAAATCCATGTCCACATGTTTACAATTTCACGTCAAAAAATGGCTAAAATTCCAGTTGCAATTTTTTCAAAGTCCCTTAAAAATTTTCCAATTTTTGTCCCAATTCTTCCCATTCCCATTGAAACTTTTCAAATCCCTCTCAAATTGTTGAAATTCTCTTGAAGCTTTTAAAATTCTCTCTAGAATTTTCAAAATCCATGTCCACATGTTTACAATTTCACGTCAAAAAATGGCTAAAATTCCAGTTGAAATTTTTTCAAAGTCCCTTAAAAATTTTCCAATTTCTGTCCCAATTCTTCCCATTCCCATTGAAACTTTTCAAATCCCTCTCAAAATTGTGGAAATTCTGTTGAAGCTTTTAAATTCTCTCTAGAATTTTCAAAATCCACTTCAACATGTTTACAATTTCACGTCAAAATATGGCTAAAATTCCAGTTGAAATTTTTCAAAGTCCCATAAAAATTTTCCAATTTTTGTCCCAATTCTTCCCATTCCCATTGAAACTTTCCAAATCCCTCTCAAAATTGTTGAAATTCTCTTGAAGCTTTTAAAATTCTCTCTAGAATTTTCAAAATCCATGTCCACATGTTTACAATTTCACGTCAAAAAATGGCTAAAATTCCAGTTGCAATTTTTTCAAAGTCCCTTCAAAATTTTCCAATTTTTGTCCCAATTCTTCCCATTCCCATTGAAACTTTTCAAATCCCTCTCAAAATTGTGGAAATTCTGTTGAAGCTTTTAAAATTCTCTCTAGAATTTTCAAAATCCATGTCCACATGTTTACAATTTCACGTCAAAAAATGGCTAAAATTCCAGTTGAAATTTTTTCAAAGTCCCTTAAAAATTTTCCAATTTTTGTCCCAATTCTTCCCATTCCCATTGAAACTTTTCAAATCCCTCTCAAAATTGTGGAAATTCTGTTGAAGCTTTTAAAATTCTCTCTAGAATTTTCAAAATCCATGGCCACATGTTTACAATTTCACGTCAAAAAATGGCTAAAATTCCAGTTGAAATTTTTTCAAAGTCCCTTAAAAATTTTCCAATTTTTGTCCCAATTCTTCCCATTCCCATTGAAACTTTTCAAATCCCTCTCAAAATTGTTGAAATTCTCTTGAAGCTTTTAAAATTCTCTCTAGAATTTTCAAAATCCATGTCCACATGTTTACAATTTCACGTCAAAAAATGGCTAAAATTCCAGTTGAAATTTTTTCAAAGTCCCTTCAAAATTTTCCAATTTTTGTCCCAATTCTTCCCATTCCCATTGAAACTTTTCAAATCCCTCTCAAAATTGTTGAAATTCTGTTGAAGCTTTTAAATTCTCTCTAGAATTTTCAAAATCCATGTCCACATGTTTACAATTTCACGTCAAAAAATGGCTAAAATTCCAGTTGAAATTTTTTCAAAGTCCCTTAAAAATTTTCCAATTTTTGTCCCAATTCTTCCCATTCCCATTGAAACTTTTCAAATCCCTCTCAAAATTGTTGAAATTCTGTTGAAGCTTTTAAAATTCTCTCTAGAATTTTCAAAATCCACTTCAACATGTTTACAATTTCACGTCAAAAAATGGCTAAAATTCCAGTTGCAATTTTTTCAAAGTCCCTTAAAAATTTTCCAATTTTTGTCCCAATTCTTCCCATTCCATTGAAACTTTTCAAATCCCTCTCAAAATTGTTGAAATTCTCTTGAAGCTTTTAAACTTCTCTCTAGAATTTTAAAAATCCACTTCATCATGTTTACAATTTCACGTCAAAAAATGGCTAAAATTCCAGTTGCAATTTTTTCAAAGTCCCTTAAAAATTTTCCAATTTTTGTCCCAATTCTTCCCATTCCCATTGAAACTTTTCAAATCCCTCTCAAAATTGTGGAAATTCTGTTGAAGCTTTTAAAATTCTCTCTAGAATTTTCAAAATCCATGGCCACATGTTTACAATTTCACGTCAAAAAATGGCTAAAATTCCAGTTGAAATTTTTTCAAAGTCCCTTCAAAATTTTCCAATTTTTGCCCCAATTCTTCCCATTCCCATTGAAACTTTTCAAATCCCTCTCAAAATTGTTGAAATTCTGTTGAAGCTTTTAAAATTCTCTCTAGAATTTTCAAAATCCATGTCCACATGTTTACAATTTCACGTCAAAAAATTGCTAAAATTCCAGTTGAAATTTTTTCAAAGTCCCTTAAAAATTTTCCAATTTTTGTCCCAATTCTTCCCATTCCCATTGAAACTTTTCAAATCCCTCTCAAAATTGTTGAAATTCTCTTGAAGCTTTTAAAATTCTCTCTAGAATTTTCAAAATCCATGTCCACATGTTTACAATTTCACGTCAAAAAATGGCTAAAATGCCAGTTGAAATTTTTTCAAAGTCCCTTAAAAATTTTCCAATTTTTGTCCCAATTCTTCCCATTCCCATTGAAACTTTTCAAATCCCTCTCAAAATTGTTGAAATTCTGTTGAAGCTTTTAAAATTCTCTCTAGAATTTTCAAAATCCACTTCAACATGTTTACAATTTCACGTCAAAAAATGGCTAAAATTCCAGTTGCAATTTTTTCAAAGTCCCTTAAAAATTTTCCAATTTTTGTCCCAATTCTTCCCATTCCCATTGAAACTTTTCAAATCCCTCTCAAAATTGTGGAAATTCTGTTGAAGCTTTTAAAATTCTCTCTAGAATTTTCAAAATCCACTTCAACATGTTTACAATTTCACGTCAAAAAATGGCTAAAATTCCAGTTGAAATTTTTTCAAAGTCCCTTAAAAATTTTCCAATTTTTGTCCCAATTCTTCCCATTCCCATTGAAACTTTTCAAATCCCTCTCAAAATTGTGGAAATTCTGTTGAAGCTTTTAAAATTCTCTCTAGAATTTTCAAAATCCATGGCCACATGTTTACAATTTCACGTCAAAAAATGGCTAAAATTCCAGTTGAAATTTTTTCAAAGTCCCTTAAAAATTTTCCAATTTTTGTCCCAATTCTTCCCATTCCCATTGAAACTTTTCAAATCCCTCTCAAAATTGTTGAAATTCTCTTGAAGCTTTTAAACTTCTCTCTAGAATTTTCAAAATCCACTTCATCATGTTTACAATTTCACGTCAAAAAATGGCTAAAATTCCAGTTGCAATTTTTTCAAAGTCCCTTAAAAATTTTCCAATTTTTGTCCCAATTCTTCCCATTCCCATTGAAACTTTTCAAATCCCTCTCAAAATTGTTGAAATTCTGTTGAAGCTTTTAAAATTCTCTCTAGAATTTTCAAAATCCACTTCATCATGTTTACAATTTCACGTCAAAAAATGGCTAAAATTCCAGTTGAAATTTTTTCAAAGTCCCTTCAAAATTTTCCAATTTTTGCCCCAATTCTTCCCATTCCCATTGAAACTTTTCAAATCCCTCTCAAAATTGTTGAAATTCTGTTGAAGCTTTTAAAATTCTCTCTAGAATTTTCAAAATCCATGTCCACATGTTTACAATTTCACGTCAAAAAATGGCTAAAATTCCAGTTGAAATTTTTTCAAAGTCCCTTAAAAATTTTCCAATTTTTGTCCCAATTCTTCCCATTCCCATTGAAACTTTCAAATCCCTCTCAAAATTGTTGAAATTCTCTTGAAGCTTTTAAAATTCTCTCTAGAATTTTCAAAATCCATGTCCACATGTTTACAATTTCACGTCAAAAAATGGCTAAAATGCCAGTTGAAATTTTTCAAAGTCCCTTAAAAATTTTCCAATTTTTGTCCCAATTCTTCCCATTCCCATTGAAACTTTTCAAATCCCTCTCAAAATTGTTGAAATTCTGTTGAAGCTTTTAAAATTCTCTCTAGAATTTTCAAAATCCACTTCAACATGTTTACAATTTCACGTCAAAAAATGGCTAAAATTCCAGTTGCAATTTTTTCAAAGTCCCTTAAAAATTTTCCAATTTTTGTCCCAATTCTTCCCATTCCCATTGAAACTTTTCAAATCCCTCTCAAAATTGTGGAAATTCTGTTGAAGCTTTTAAAATTCTCTCTAGAATTTTCAAAATCCATGTCCACATGTTTACAATTTCACGTCAAAAAATGGCTAAAATTCCAGTTGAAATTTTTTCAAAGTCCCTTAAAAATTTTCCAATTTTTGTCCCAATTCTTCCCATTCCCATTGAAACTTTTCAAATCCCTCTCAAAATTGTGGAAATTCTGTTGAAGCTTTTAAAATTCTCTCTAGAATTTTCAAAATCCATGGCCACATGTTTACAATTTCACGTCAAAAAATGGCTAAAATTCCAGTTGCAATTTTTTCAAAGTCCCTTAAAAATTTTCCAATTTTTGTCCCAATTCTTCCCATTCCCATTGAAACTTTTCAAATCCCTCTCAAAATTGTGGAAATTCTGTTGAAGCTTTTAAAATTCTCTCTAGAATTTTCAAAATCCACTTCAAAATGTTTACAATTTCACGTCAAAAAATGGCTAAAATTCCAGTTGCAATTTTTTCAAAGTCCCTTCAAAATTTTCCAATTTTTGCCCCAATTCTTCCCATTCCCATTGAAACTTTTCAAATCCCTCTCAAAATTGTTGAAATTCTGTTGAAGCTTTTAAAATTCTCTCTAGAATTTTCAAAATCCACTTCAACATGTTTACAATTTCACGTCAAAAAATGGCTAAAATTCCAGTTGAAATTTTTTCAAAGTCCCTTAAAAATTTTCCAATTTTTGTCCCAATTCTTCCCATTCCCATTGAAACTTTTCAAATCCCTCTCAAAATTGTGGAAATTCTGTTGAAGCTTTTAAAATTCTCTCTAGAATTTTCAAAATCCACTTCAACATGTTTACAATTTCACGTCAAAAAATGGCTAAAATTCCAGTTGAAATTTTTTCAAAGTCCCTTAAAAATTTTCCAATTTTTGCCCCAATTCTTCCCATTCCCATTGAAACTTTTCAAATCCCTCTCCAAATTGTTGAAATTCTCTTGAAGCTTTTAAAATTCTCTCTAGAATTTTCAAAATCCATGTCCACATGTTTACAATTTCACGTCAAAAAATTGCTAAAATTCCAGTTGAAATTTTTTCAAAGTCCCTTAAAAATTTTCCAATTTTTGTCCCAATTCTTCCCATTCCCATTGAAACTTTTCAAATCCCTCTCAAAATTGTGGAAATTCTGTTGAAGCTTTTAAAATTCTCTCTAGAATTTTCAAAATCCATGTCCACATGTTTACAATTTCACGTCAAAAAATGGCTAAAATTCCAGTTGCAATTTTTTCAAAGTCCCTTAAAAATTTTCCAATTTTTGTCCCAATTCTTCCCATTCCCATTGAAACTTTTCAAATCCCTCTCAAAATTGTGGAAATTCTGTTGAAGCTTTTAAAATTCTCTCTAGAATTTTCAAAATCCATGTCCACATGTTTACAATTTCACGTCAAAAAATGGCTAAAATTCCAGTTGAAATTTTTTCAAAGTCCCTTAAAAATTTTCCAATTTTTGTCCCAATTCTTCCCATTCCCATTGAAACTTTTCAAATCCCTCTCAAAATTGTTGAAATTCTCTTGAAGCTTTTAAAATTCTCTCTAGAATTTTCAAAATCCATGGCCACATGTTTACAATTTCACGTCAAAAAATGGCTAAAATTCCAGTTGAAATTTTTTCAAAGTCCCTTAAAAATTTTCCAATTTTTGTCCCAATTCTTCCCATTCCCATTGAAACTTTTCAAATCCCTCTCAAAATTGTTGAAATTCTCTTGAAGCTTTTAAACTTCTCTCTAGAATTTTCAAAATCCACTTCATCATGTTTACAATTTCACGTCAAAAAATGGCTAAAATTCCAGTTGCAATTTTTTCAAAGTCCCTTAAAAATTTTCCAATTTTTGTCCCAATTCTTCCCATTCCCATTGAAACTTTTCAAATCCCTCTCAAAATTGTTGAAATTCTCTTGAAGCTTTTAAAATTCTCTCTAGAATTTTCAAAATCCATGTCCACATGTTTACAATTTCACGTCAAAAAATGGCTAAAATTCCAGTTGAAATTTTTTCAAAGTCCCTGAAAAATTTTCCAATTTTTGCCCCAATTCTTCCCATTCCCATTGAAACTTTTCAAATCCCTCTCAAAATTGTTGAAATTCTGTTGAAGCTTTTAAAATTCTCTCTAGAATTTTCAAAATCCATGTCCACATGTTTACAATTTCACGTCAAAAAATGGCTAAAATTCCAGTTGAAATTTTTTCAAAGTCCCTTAAAAATTTTCCAATTTTTGTCCCAATTCTTCCCATTCCCATTGAAACTTTCCAAATCCCTCTCAAAATTGTTGAAATTCTCTTGAAGCTTTTAAAATTCTCTCTAGAATTTTCAAAATCCATGTCCACATGTTTACAATTTCACGTCAAAAAATGGCTAAAATGCCAGTTGCAATTTTTTCAAAGTCCCTTCAAAATTTTCCAATTTTTGTCCCAATTCTTCCCATTCCCATTGAAACTTTTCAAATCCCTCTCAAAATTGTTGAAATTCTGTTGAAGCTTTTAAAATTCTCTCTAGAATTTTCAAAATCCATGTCCACATGTTTACAATTTCACGTCAAAAAATGGCTAAAATTCCAGTTGAAATTTTTTCAAAGTCCCTTAAAAATTTTCCAATTTTTGTCCCAATTCTTCCCATTCCCATTGAAACTTTTCAAATCCCTCTCAAAATTGTGGAAATTCTGTTGAAGCTTTTAAAATTCTCTCTAGAATTTTCAAAATCCACTTCAACATGTTTACAATTTCACGTCAAAAAATGGCTAAAATTCCAGTTGAAATTTTTTCAAAGTCCCTTCAAAATTTTCCAATTTTTGTCCCAATTCTTCCCATTCCCATTGAAACTTTTCAAATCCCTCTCAAAATTGTTGAAATTCTCCTGAAGCTTTTAAAATTCTCTCTAGAATTTTCAAAATCCATGGCCACATGTTTACAATTTCACGTCAAAAAATGGCTAAAATTCCAGTTGCAATTTTTTCAAAGTCCCTTAAAAATTTTCCAATTTTCGTCCCAATTCTTCCCATTCCCATTGAAACTTTTCAAATCCCTCTCAAAATTGTTGAAATTCTCTTGAAGCTTTTAAAATTCTCTCTAGAATTTTCAAAATCCATGTCCACATGTTTACAATTTCACGTCAAAAAATGGCTAAAATTCCAGTGGAAATTTTTTCAAAGTCCCTTCAAAATTTTCCAATTTTTGTCCCAATTCTTCCCATTCCCATTGAAACTTTTCAAATCCCTCTCAAAATTGTTGAAATTCTCTTGAAGCTTTTAAAATTCTCTCTAGAATTTTCAAAATCCATGTCCACATGTTTACAATTTCACGTCAAAACATGGCTAAAATTCCAGTTGCAATTTTTTCAAAGTCCCTTAAAAATTTTCCAATTTTTGTCCCAATTCTTCCCATTCCCATTGAAACTTTTCAAATCCCTCTCAAAATGGTTGAAATTCTGTTGAAGCTTTTAAAATTCTCTCTAGAATTTTCAAAATCCATGTCCACATGTTTACAATTTCACGTCAAAAAATGGCTAAAATTCCAGTTGAAATTTTTTCAAAGTCCCTTAAAAATTTTCCAATTTTTGTCCCAATTCTTCCCATTCCCATTGAAACTTTTCAAATCCCTCTCAAAATGGTTGAAATTCTGTTGAAGCTTTTAAAATTCTCTCTAGAATTTTCAAAATCCATGTCCACATGTTTACAATTTCACGTCAAAAAATGGCTAAAATTCCAGTTGAAATTTTTTCAAAGTCCCTTAAAAATTTTCCAATTTTTGTCCCAATTCTTCCCATTCCCATTGAAACTTTCCAAATCCCTCTCAAAATTGTTGAAATTCTCTTGAAGCTTTTAAAATTCTCTCTAGAATTTTCAAAATCCATGTCCACATGTTTACAATTTCACGTCAAAAAATGGCTAAAATGCCAGTTGCAATTTTTTCAAAGTCCCTTAAAAATTTTCCAATTTTTGTCCCAATTCTTCCCATTCCCATTGAAACTTTTCAAATCCCTCTCAAAATTGTGGAAATTCTGTTGAAGCTTTTAAAATTCTCTCTAGAATTTTCAAAATCCATGGCCACATGTTTACAATTTCACGTCAAAAAATGGCTAAAATTCCAGTTGAAATTTTTTCAAAGTCCCTTAAAAATTTTCCAATTTTTGTCCCAATTCTTCCCATTCCCATTGAAACTTTTCAAATCCCTCTCAAAATTGTTGAAATTCTCTTGAAGCTTTTAAACTTCTCTCTAGAATTTTCAAAATCCACTTCATCATGTTTACAATTTCACGTCAAAAAATGGCTAAAATTCCAGTTGCAATTTTTTCAAAGTCCCTTAAAAATTTTCCAATTTTTGTCCCAATTCTTCCCATTCCCATTGAAACTTTTCAAATCCCTCTCAAAATTGTTGAAATTCTCTTGAAGCTTTTAAAATTCTCTCTAGAATTTTCAAAATCCATGGCCACATGTTTACAATTTCACGTCAAAAAATGGCTAAAATTCCAGTTGAAATTTTTTCAAAGTCCCTTCAAAATTTTCCAATTTTTGCCCCAATTCTTCCCATTCCCATTGAAACTTTTCAAATCCCTCTCAAAATTGTTGAAATTCTCTTGAAGCTTTTAAAATTCTCTCTAGAATTTTCAAAATCCATGTCCACATGTTTACAATTTCACGTCAAAAAATGGCTAAAATTCCAGTTGAAATTTTTTCAAAGTCCCTTAAAAATTTTCCAATTTTTGTCCCAATTCTTCCCATTCCCATTGAAACTTTCCAAATCCCTCTCAAAATTGTTGAAATTCTCTTGAAGCTTTTAAAATTCTCTCTAGAATTTTCAAAATCCATGGCCACATGTTTACAATTTCACGTCAAAAAATGGCTAAAATGCCAGTTGAAATTTTTTCAAAGTCCCTTAAAAATTTTCCAATTTTTGTCCCAATTCTTCCCATTCCCATTGAAACTTTTCAAATCCCTCTCAAAATTGTTGAAATTCTCCTGAAGCTTTTAAAATTCTCTCTAGAATTTTCAAAATCCATGTCCACATGTTTACAATTTCACGTCAAAAAATGGCTAAAATTCCAGTTGAAATTTTTTCAAAGTCCCTTAAAAATTTTCCAATTTTTGTCCCAATTCTTCCCATTCCCATTGAAACTTTTCAAATCCCTCTCAAAATTGTGGAAATTCTGTTGAAGCTTTTAAAATTCTCTCTAGAATTTTCAAAATCCACTTCAACATGTTTACAATTTCACGTCAAAAAATGGCTAAAATTCCAGTTGCAATTTTTTCAAAGTCCCTTAAAAATTTTCCAATTTTTGTCCCAATTCTTCCCATTCCCATTGAAACTTTTCAAATCCCTCTCAAAATTGTTGAAATTCTTCTGAAGCTTTTAAAATTCTCTCTAGAATTTTCAAAATCCATGTCCACATGTTTACAATTTCACGTCAAAAAATGGCTAAAATTCCAGTTGCAATTTTTTCAAAGTCCCTTAAAAATTTTCCAATTTTCGTCCCAATTCTTCCCATTCCCATTGAAACTTTTCAAATCCCTCTCAAAATTGTTGAAATTCTCTTGAAGCTTTTAAAATTCTCTCTAGAATTTTCAAAATCCATGTCCACATGTTTACAATTTCACGTCAAAAAATGGCTAAAATTCCAGTTGAAATTTTTTCAAAGTCCCTTAAAAATTTTCCAATTTTTGTCCCAATTCTTCCCATTCCCATTGAAACTTTTCAAATCCCTCTCCAAATTGTTGAAATTCTGTTGAAGCTTTTAAAATTCTCTCTAGAATTTTCAAAATCCATGTCCACATGTTTACAATTTCACGTCAAAAAATGGCTAAAATTCCAGTTGCAATTTTTTCAAAGTCCCTTAAAAATTTTCCAATTTTTGTCCCAATTCTTCCCATTCCCATTGAAACTTTTCAAATCCCTCTCAAAATGGTTGAAATTCTCTTGAAGCTTTTAAAATTCTCTCTAGTATTTTCAAAATCCATGTCCACATGTTTACAATTTCACGTCAAAAAATGGCTAAAATTCCAGTTGCAATTTTTTCAAAGTCCCTTAAAAATTTTCCAATTTTTGCCCCAATTCTTCCCATTCCCATTGAAACTTTTCAAATCCCTCTCAAAATGGTTGAAATTCTCTTGAAGCTTTTAAAATTCTCTCTAGAATTTTCAAAATCCATGTCCACATGTTTACAATTTCACGTCAAAAAATGGCTAAAATTCCAGTTGAAATTTTTTCAAAGTCCCATAAAAATTTTCCAATTTTTGTCCCAATTCTTCCCATTCCCATTGAAACTTTTCAAATCCCTCTCAAAATTGTTGAAATTCTCTTGAAGCTTTTAAACTTCTCTCTAGAATTTTCAAAATCCACTTCATCATGTTTACAATTTCACGTCAAAAAATGGCTAAAATTCCAGTTGCAATTTTTTCAAAGTCCCTTAAAAATTTTCCAATTTTTGTCCCAATTCTTCCCATTCCCATTGAAACTTTCCAAATCCCTCTCAAAATTGTTGAAATTCTCTTGAAGCTTTTAAAATTCTCTCTAGAATTTTCAAAATCCATGGCCACATGTTTACAATTTCACGTCAAAAAATGGCTAAAATGCCAGTTGAAATTTTTTCAAAGTCCCTTAAAAATTTTCCAATTTTTGCCCCAATTCTTCCCATTCCCATTGAAACTTTTCAAATCCCTCTCAAAATTGTTGAAATTCTGTTGAAGCTTTTAAAATTCTCTCTAGAATTTTCAAAATCCATGTCCACATGTTTACAATTTCACGTCAAAAAATGGCTAAAATTCCAGTTGAAATTTTTTCAAAGTCCCTTAAAAATTTTCCAATTTTTGTCCCAATTCTTCCCATTCCCATTGAAACTTTCCAAATCCCTCTCAAAATTGTTGAAATTCTCTTGAAGCTTTTAAAATTCTCTCTAGAATTTTCAAAATCCATGGCCACATGTTTACAATTTCACGTCAAAAAATGGCTAAAATGCCAGTTGAAATTTTTTCAAAGTCCCTTAAAAATTTTCCAATTTTTGTCCCAATTCTTCCCATTCCCATTGAAACTTTTCAAATCCCTCTCAAAATTGTTGAAATTCTCCTGAAGCTTTTAAAATTCTCTCTAGAATTTTCAAAATCCATGTCCACATGTTTACAATTTCACGTCAAAAAATGGCTAAAATTCCAGTTGAAATTTTTTCAAAGTCCCTTAAAAATTTTCCAATTTTTGTCCCAATTCTTCCCATTCCCATTGAAACTTTTCAAATCCCTCTCAAAATTGTGGAAATTCTGTTGAAGCTTTTAAAATTCTCTCTAGAATTTTCAAAATCCACTTCAACATGTTTACAATTTCACGTCAAAAAATGGCTAAAATTCCAGTTGCAATTTTTTCAAAGTCCCTTAAAAATTTTCCAATTTTCGTCCCAATTCTTCCCATTCCCATTGAAACTTTTCAAATCCCTCTCAAAATTGTTGAAATTCTCTTGAAGCTTTTAAAATTCTCTCTAGAATTTTCAAAATCCATGTCCACATGTTTACAATTTCACGTCAAAAAATGGCTAAAATTCCAGTTGAAATTTTTCAAAGTCCCTTAAAAATTTTCCAATTTTTGTCCCAATTCTTCCCATTCCCATTGAAACTTTTCAAATCCCTCTCCAAATTGTTGAAATTCTGTTGAAGCTTTTAAAATTCTCTCTAGAATTTTCAAAATCCATGTCCACATGTTTACAATTTCACGTCAAAAAATGGCTAAAATTCCAGTTGCAATTTTTTCAAAGTCCCTTAAAAATTTTCCAATTTTTGTCCCAATTCTTCCCATTCCCATTGAAACTTTTCAAATCCCTCTCAAAATGGTTGAAATTCTCTTGAAGCTTTTAAAATTCTCTCTAGTATTTTCAAAATCCATGTCCACATGTTTACAATTTCACGTCAAAAAATGGCTAAAATTCCAGTTGCAATTTTTTCAAAGTCCCTTAAAAATTTTCCAATTTTTGCCCCAATTCTTCCCATTCCCATTGAAACTTTTCAAATCCCTCTCAAAATGGTTGAAATTCTCTTGAAGCTTTTAAAATTCTCTCTAGAATTTTCAAAATCCATGTCCACATGTTTACAATTTCACGTCAAAAAATGGCTAAAATTCCAGTTGAAATTTTTTCAAAGTCCCTTAAAAATTTTCCAATTTTTGTCCCAATTCTTCCCATTCCCATTGAAACTTTTCAAATCCCTCTCAAAATTGTTTGAAATTCTCTTGAAGCTTTTAAACTTCTCTCTAGAATTTTCAAAATCCACTTCATCATGTTTACAATTTCACGTCAAAAAATGGCTAAAATTCCAGTTGCAATTTTTTCAAAGTCCCTTAAAAATTTTCCAATTTTTGTCCCAATTCTTCCCATTCCCATTGAAACTTTCCAAATCCCTCTCAAAATTGTTGAAATTCTCTTGAAGCTTTTAAAATTCTCTCTAGAATTTTCAAAATCCATGGCCACATGTTTACAATTTCACGTCAAAAAATGGCTAAAATGCCAGTTGAAATTTTTTCAAAGTCCCTTAAAAATTTTCCAATTTTTGTCCCAATTCTTCCCATTCCCATTGAAACTTTTCAAATCCCTCTCAAAATTGTTGAAATTCTGTTGAAGCTTTTAAAATTCTCTCTAGAATTTTCAAAATCCATGTCCACATGTTTACAATTTCACGTCAAAAAATGGCTAAAATTCCAGTTGAAATTTTTCAAAGTCCCTTAAAAATTTTCCAATTTTTGTCCCAATTCTTCCCATTCCCATTGAAACTTTCCAAATCCCTCTCAAAATTGTTGAAATTCTCTTGAAGCTTTTAAAATTCTCTCTAGAATTTTCAAAATCCATGGCCACATGTTTACAATTTCACGTCAAAAAATGGCTAAAATGCCAGTTGAAATTTTTTCAAAGTCCCTTAAAAATTTTCCAATTTTTGTCCCAATTCTTCCCATTCCCATTGAAACTTTTCAAATCCCTCTCAAAATTGTTGAAATTCTCCTGAAGCTTTTAAAATTCTCTCTAGAATTTTCAAAATCCATGTCCCACATGTTTACAATTTCACGTCAAAAAATGGCTAAAATTCCAGTTGAAATTTTTTCAAAGTCCCTTAAAAATTTTCCAATTTTTGTCCCAATTCTTCCCATTCCCATTGAAACTTTTCAAATCCCTCTCAAAATTGTGGAAATTCTGTTGAAGCTTTTAAAATTCTCTCTAGAATTTTCAAAATCCACTTCAACATGTTTACAATTTCACGTCAAAAAATGGCTAAAATTCCAGTTGCAATTTTTTCAAAGTCCCTTAAAAATTTTCCAATTTTTGTCCCAATTCTTCCCATTCCCATTGAAACTTTTCAAATCCCTCTCAAAATTGTTGAAATTCTTCTGAAGCTTTTAAAATTCTCTCTAGAATTTTCAAAATCCATGTCCACATGTTTACAA